>NW_021620066.1:0-2433 GCF_004785775.1 Grammomys surdaster | reverse complement strand
ACCACCAGGCTGTCAAAAGGTTTAAACATAAAATTAGAAGAGAACAATGTGTGGCCAGTGATGTATTATTTTTAGGTATAGATGGACATTTTACCTGACTAAGTTTTTGAGAATTCAGCACATTGTAAAATATTTTAGCGACCATGAAAGACAGAGACATGTCTAGAGTAGAGCAACCATGATATTCATGAAGTTCTTGATTTTAAAATTAGTTTTTCATAGTTAGGTCTGAGAATCCAAATATTAACATGAAGCATGAACAATTGAGTTAAAACTATATACATACTACTTTCTCCATTTCAACTTAAACATACTTGATGGTTTCTAAGATATACAAACTAAACTTTTTCTTATAGATGTACAGGAACAACAACAAACAACATCATAAATAGTAGTATATTTTGAGGTGTAGTATCCTATTTGTGACCTTGCATATTCTGTTGGATATGCTGATGAAAGCTGCTTCACAGTTGTGTCTGGTAGTGAAATTGAGAATCACTGAACTTTGCTCTTTGAGCACCCATTGCTCAGTCCTGCATACATCATCCACTCTCAACCAGATTGAAAGACATGCTAACTCCTTTCTAGAGGCTCAGAAGGAATTTCTTCATTCTGATTGATGATAAGTACACAGGTGGTGCTTCACTTCGTGGCCTCAACTCTACTTCTTGCTCCTTTGCAGACAAACAAGGGAGTCAAAGTACACCACGGGTTTTCAGAAGCTTTTCACAAGAATATGATTGCAAAAGCCATGGTTATTGAAGCCTACAAACTAGATTGCCCACATATTGTAAGATGGATCATTTCTGAAAGATAAAAATTAAAATATGATTCTTTGATTCTTTGTTCCATTTTTTCATTCATTCATTCTCTCTCTCTCTCTCTCTCTCTCTCTCTCTCTCTCTCTCTCTCTCTCTCTCTGTGTGTGTGTGTGTTTCTAGGTACAGATGTATGTGTTCATGTGTATTCAGAACCACTTTCAGAACCACTTGAATGTATTTACTATTGTGTGAGTAAGACAGATCTGTCACCTGTGTTTCTCTGTAAGTCTTTGCATTATTTATTTATTGGATATTTTTATTTATTCACATTTCAGATGCCATTCCCTTTCCCAATTTCCCCTCCTTAGTAACCCCTATCCCATCCCCTCTCCACCTTTTTGCATTTATACCATTTTAGTTACATGCAAGTGTTAAGGTCAGTTGTAGGTTGAAGAAATAACAATACAATAGATGCAAATAGTGAAGGAACAAGCAAGACAGTAAACATAAATATTCAAAGAAAATGCAAGGCAATAAACAAAATTCCATGAACAATCCCATGATCACTGTTTCTAAGGGCTTATCAGAATGACCAAAATATCTGAGCCAACTTCCATGTCCTAGACCAAAGTCCTTTTCATGTCTGAAGCCTGCTACCTTGTTCTAGCCTAAAATTTAGATTCCTGCCTGAAATTACTTCATTTTTCTAGCCTAATATTTAGGTTCCTGCCTGAAATTACTTTTTTGTTCTAGCCTAATGTTAGATTCCTGCCTGAAGCCCACTTCCTTGTCCTTGGCCAATGTCATATTCCTGCCAAGCAGCCCATTTCCTTGTCCTTGGCCCATGTCAGATTCTTGCCAAGCAGCCCTAAAAGCTCTCCCCACCTATCCCCCTTTCTTATTACACAAACAAGAGTGAGCCTGCCTTAGGTCTTTCTGACAAGAATTCCTTCATTAACCATTGTGGAATATGCATTATCAGAAGCAATGCACTTCTGCTTTGGATTGGTAAGGCTCTGTGCAGTATCATACCATCATTGGCTTGCCAGCCTTTTAATTTAATAACTCTGTCTGGGGGTCTATTTTCAGTTTCAAGTCATGTACTTTGGCTGCCAACATGCTGATGTTGTTAAAGACAAGTTTTAACACGATGGGCAGAAATAAAAGTATTCCTAGGACAACAAGGGCTAGCATGATCAAGCTATATATGCCATTCTTGAAACTTAACCAAAACAGAAATACTGACCTCAGGCCATGGGTAATGTTATCATCAGTGCCTGCTGTACCAACACTTAGCAGAGTACCATTCTTTAAATTCTTAAGCTCACTATGTAAAGTTATAAACATCCAGGGAGGTGTCAGAATTATGCCAAATACACTGCAAACGTCTTAGACTTTTTCCTAATTATAATGACAACCCCTGTAAATGTTAGAACTAACATGAATATAACGGTATTTGGCATGACACTCTAGATGGCTCCTTACTCATAAACACTGAAACTCCTTTCAATAATTTGAATAGGAGAAAGAGCATCAATCCATTGTTCCAAATGCCTATCTAAATCCTGTTGTATTTTCAACACATTAGTAACATTTTTTTGCTAAATGAGTAATAAAAGTAGCTGTCTTAACTTCTTGTGTCAAAGCAGTTGCAGAAACAGTGGTGTTAGCA
>NW_021620065.1:0-3832 GCF_004785775.1 Grammomys surdaster | reverse complement strand
AGAACACCACAGAGATTCTACCTCAGTCAGAAACCCTCAGCTGACCTCACAGTCCCAAATCCACAGCTCGAGTCATCTGTGCTTCCCCTCAAAAGGAAAGTCCCACTGGTGTGTAGTCCAGCAGCTCTCAGCGTTACGATTCATAACAGCAAAATGACAGTTATGAAATAACCAAAATCGTTTCCTGGTTGGGGGTCACCCGGTGACCTGTATTAAAAGGTCGCAGCATTAGGAAGTTAGAGAACTGCTGGTTTAGTCCCTTCTATCGAACTGAAGCTTTTTGTCAACATCACATCTATTAAGTATTTTTAGAAGTGTTTTTTGTGTATACCAAATTATGTTATCCTTACGTTTGTCTGGGGAAAATATTTTTAATGTGTTTTATATCTAACACTTCAATAACTCATTCAAAAGAAACATGTTTTTAATAACCTTTCTGTGGACATATGGTAAGGGTGGAGGTAAAAAAAATGGAAGGTTTGTCCCTTGTATATTTTGGCTTTCATTTTAAACTGGATTCTCATGTATTCAGAGATAACAATTTACTTCCTCTCCATATCTCCTAATCAGTTGTCTTCAGTCTCATCCTTCTATATGGTCTCCTTTTTTTGTGATTTTTCACCTCTGGATATGAGTTAGTTTGTCAACTTGAGGGTTTTCTCCAACCCATTTTGCCTTAAATACATGTATTTAGTCTATCTGAATCCACTCCCCAATTCTCACTGTCTCTGTTCCTTGTTTTAAAGTCTCTTGTTTATTATTGTCAGTACTATCATTTCCAGTGGCTGGACTTGTTCATTCATGTATGTCCATTTTGCAACCAGATGGCATCTGTTCTCAGCAGATAACCCTACCTAGTAGGACAAAAAGATATAATAGTAACTTTCAGGCTCAAAACACCTTTCTTCTCTGTCTCAGCAAAACTGATATCCTTTTGGATGAGCCAGTTTGGAAAGATAGTGATGTAGGACCCACCTAGTGACACCAGGATCAAAGTTCAAAACTGTCTCAAAGGTCTTTTTCAGGCCAAAGTCAATGAGATTAAAATATAGCTTTGTAAATTAGAAACAATAATGCAGTTGAAAAAACTCAAGTTTTAGATTTAAATAGCTATTTTTAAAATACCCTATTGCCAGCTTCCCATGTGTGCCTTCAAGTATGCCTTGGGGGAAGGAGATTATTTTTTAAAGTTTGCCAGTTTTTTTCAGCATTTTGCTAGAAGAACATTGAAGCCTGCTCAGAGCGTGTTTACTACTCAGATGGAAGAATACTGAGTCACTTAAGCAGCCATAGGAACTATTATTTCTAAGACTTGGGTAAGAAACTAGTCTGTGGAAAGTAAATGGATTTCACAGGTTTGTCCCTAAACTGAGTTGGCTTCAGAATTACCCAGAGATATAATTACAAACTTCAGGGTCCCCTTCCAGATCTAAGACCCAAAGTTGGAAGGAAAAGAGCAAACGCAGAAGCTGACACTACCAGAGTTTATATCTGTGTGAACCATTATTAACTGGGTAGGTTTGAGCAAGTTATTAAACTTCTCAGTGTTTCATCATCCTCTGATACAGAGATAACAATAACTCATGGAATTGTAAGCTAAACATTGATATTTCTGATGATGATAATTTGCTAGAGACCCAGAACCCGAGTTTGGGAACCGTGTTCCTTCTGTCCTAGTTTTAAAAGTTATAACCCTAAAACTTTTAAGCTTTATAATATGTTCTAATAAACCTAATTTGTTTCGAAGCTGTGTAAATTTTAATTTATTATGTGTATGTGTTGAGAGAATCTCTTGTGCACTATGTAAAAACAAAACCTGCAGTTACATGTATGAGTGTGTTCCCTGCACATATGTGTATTATCTGTGCATGCCTAGTACTAAGGAAGACCAGAAGAGGGTGTCCCCATGCCCCTGGATCTGGAGTTACAGACAGTTGTGAGTTACCACCTGTATGCTAGGAATCAGACTTACGTCCTCTGCAGAAAGCTCTTAACTCACTGAGCCATCTCTCTAGCCTTCAAAGGAATTGTTATAAAAGGAGTAGTAGGCTGGCCTTAGTGGCAAATTCACTTAATCTCAGGAGCCACAGAAAGTATATCTTAAGGCCAGCCTGTACCACAAACAGGCCGGGGATCAGTCAAGTAAATGAGATTTTTCTTTAAAATAAAAAATTATTTTAATTGTATATACAATTTTGAAGACATTTTTTGATTGTGTATGTATGTATGTATGTATGTATGTATGAGTATGTACATGTAAATTTAGGTATCTGTGGAGGTCAGAGGTGTCTAATCCCTGGGGCTGAAGTTACAGGTTGTGAAGAGCCCAGTGTGGGTGCTGGAGACTAAACCTGGTTCCTCTTCAAAAGTAGTACATACTTGTAGGCATTTGATTTTTCTCAACCCTGTTTTTAATAATGGCCCTAAAGTGCTTTAACCTCCCTTCTAGCCCACCACCCATCAGAGCTAGTAGAAAAGAAAGGTTACTAGGATACGGGGGAAGTGGACCTGTTTGGAAATTGTTCTTTGGAGCAGATCCCATCTGCATTGTCAGGAAATCAGCAGTTCAGTTCGATTCAGCAGGATTCAGCAGCAGCTCCATCTACTCGCAGAATATACCAGCAGTCCAGTTTAGTAATGTCAGTATAGCAAACATGAATCAGCAGCATTCACATGATAAGGCCGGGAGAAGTTCTTTGCCGTGCCTCTCTTAAAGAAGTAAAGATCAATGAAAATCCAAGACCAAGAAGCTTTACAAAGCTAGCTATGCAAGCCCAAGTCAGTGTCCATCGAGTCCTATTTATACTCCCTCCAAACATCACGTGTCCTCCATGGGTCTTGCCTCATGACATTTCTTGCTTCAGCATGTGAGTCTGTCAGCTGACATCACTCTGCCAATTAACAGGAGTCTGAGGAAGTGGTAAGAAGCTCCCAGAACACCAAAAGTTTTGGGTGCATTTCTGTCTATGGAGTCACGACAGATGAAGTTCAGTCACACTGTGTAAGGCGAACTAATACATGTGCGTCATTAGTGAAGAATCCGTCACGCATCCTTTCATGTGCTCGCTTTAGCAAAACATCCTTTCACCTGTGTCTGCTTCAGGTAAACCTCCTTTGACATAACTTTCTCAATGGGGGGTTTCTACTTACTTAGATCATTTTGTTCACAGATAAAAGATACAAAACTTTTATAACGAGCCTTAATCCGCTCGAGCTGTGTGTATGTCTACTCTCTGTGCTGTTATGTCTCTTTCCCTGCCAGTAACCCTGACATATGACTTGCCATGTTGCACCTGAGCTGCTCTTACTCTGGCTGGCCAGCCCTCATGGCTAGTTCTCACAATCCCTTACTCCATGGCATCATCTCCCTCCACATACTCTCCTCATCATGGTCTCTGCCTCAGACCCCAAGCCCAGTAGCTGAAACTTTGCCTATCTCTTTTCTGCCCAGCTATAGACTGTAGGCATCTTTATTCAATAGTTTTAAATTAAGGGGCAAGATTACATAACATCACTTAGTGTACATGAGGCTCTCATCCTTGGAGGCAACCAGACTTTGGGTTCAACCAGTATTCAGCATTACAGTTCATTGCAAAAGACCAAACTTCGACATACCATGGATCACCTCAGAATGTTTTAAAATTTGATGTGCATTGGTGTTTTGCCTGCATGTATGTCTGTGTAAGGTTGTTGGGCCTCCTAGAGCTGGAGTTATAGTTGAACCTGCATCATCTGGAAGATTAGCCAATGCTCTCAACTGCTGAGCAATCTCTCCATTCCCCACCTCAGATTTTTTAAGTTTACATAATTCTATCACAAACTTAACAAAAAA
>NW_021620064.1:2920-5026 GCF_004785775.1 Grammomys surdaster | reverse complement strand
GTTATGTAGGAGGGCACTGCCCACTGTGAACCGTGCCTTTTCCTGGTTAGGTGGCCTCAGCTCTACAAGGAATGAGCCTGAGAATGAGCCTGCGTGAGACAGTGTGAACCAGCACATCTCACTGACCAGCCTGTGTGAGACAGTGTGAACCAGCACATCCCACTCTGCTTTGCTCCTGTTTTCAAGCTCCTGCTCACATGCCTTGACTTCTGTCAGTGATGGACATGGGACCAGGAGGTATAAGCCAAATAAATCCTTTCTCCCACTAAGTTGCTTTTAGAGTACTTAGTCACAGCAACAGAAAAGTATCTAGAATATATTTCATGCCCACATAATTGAAAAACCTTTCATTCCAATGTAAATTTGAGGAGGCTTACTATATCATCTCTTTTTTAAAAAAGACTTCAAAGGAGAAGGTCGATGTCTCCTTTAAAAAGTTTAAATCACTATAAATATCCAGTTAGCCTTACTTTCCTATGTCTTGAATATGTTTACATTATCTATAAACAACTTCAACTTTCACTTCACTTATGTTTTGTTACACAAGTTTTCTTCTCTAACTATTAGTCCTCACTTCCCGTTTACTCTCTATAACAAATCCAATAAATGCAGTTGGGAGGCCTTATCACCTCTACCAAGTCAGTCTGACAATCTTTAATGATTGTGAAAATAGATAGAAAGCTAACATTTTAAAGTGATAAGGCATTAGCCAGTGTCCAAGACAGGAAGGAGTTTAGGTAAATAGGATAAAACTAAGGATCTAGAGTATCCTTTGGGCACAAAATTTCTTATAGGAACCAGAAAGAGAAAATGTGTTATGTGTATGCTGGTTAATGCTGACTAACAATTCCTTTCTAAAAATACTACTAAAAGTAGACAGATTATTTTTGGTTTTGGATTTTGTCACCCATCAATTAGCTTAGCTAGAGAATGTACCAACTTATTCTCTGGTCTGGATTTGGGAAACATTTGGCCTTGACAAATACCATCCAGATGTTGGCTAAACTGTGTCTGCTTTCAACAGAAGGTCAACAAATTGAGAAAGCTGGCTTTGCAGTTCCCACAAATTTACAGATCCAAATCCTAGATGTGAAGCTAAACCACACTGGGGATCACCAGGACTTGAGATGGGAAAAGAACCAATCAATTTTCTCTTGCCTTCCCTAAGCAAAACTATAATTTTTCTGCAAATTAATTCACATTATGTGGAAGATCAGTGGTTATAAGAGAGGTGATGAAAAAGAGGACTGTGATATAGGGAAAGTAATTGTGATATAGGGAAAGTGCTCAAGGCTGACTCTTCAGATAGGGATACGTATTCTTCTCTGTGATAGACCCTCCATGATTGCACAGCTGTTGAATTATCACAGATGTAAATGATGTGCTATACAAATAACTTTACTTCATGGCTGCCCTATAGAAAAATAACCTATAGAGAAATAAGTTGTCATACTTATGTCCTCAGGACCTGAAAACTGAGTAAAGTTTTAGAGACATGTAGTATCACAAAATATTTCTGAGGGTCCTGCAGTTATGTTTACAGAGATATTAATACTTTCAAATTAACAATGATTTTTAATATATTGGTACTTATTCTGACTAATGAATTCTTAATATGAATTATGATATTATTATAATATTATTAATTATGAGTTTTGAAAGAGAAAGCTATCTTAATAACTAGGACACTAGGAAAAGCTGGTTTGGCTTGGTTTATAAACTATCAAATAGTTTATAAATAAAAAATACTCAAACAGTTTACAGAAAGTCATAGACTTTACTTTTGTAATACCAAATGAATACCATGTGACTGTTGCCAGACTTTAAAATACAGTGGGAAAGCTGACATTATTGCTTGATGCTTGATTTATTTGAAGATTATCTGCCTCATATTTGCTCATCTTTCACAGAGACTGAAGTCAGAATGCATGAATGAAACTGTCCAGCACAAAGAGTCAGAAAATGCAAGCTTTCACTTAGAAAGCATTTAAAGCAAGGAGATTGTATAAATCTAGGATCATTTGCTGCACATACCAGCCAATTAGACTAAGAGAAAGCACACATATACACTCACATGTACAGGATCACACATGCATATATATATAT
>NW_021620064.1:1199-2910 GCF_004785775.1 Grammomys surdaster | reverse complement strand
CCAAATGGTAGAAGATTATTTAACAGCTGATTAGGCCACTAAATCCATGAATGCTTCTGCTATTCCTCTACTGTAGAATCTCCTGAGGGAGTCGGTCTCAGCAGACTATCATTGTTTGTATGAGGCATCCATTAAATAAATTGCTGGCAAAAAAATGCATCTTTATCTTGCAGAAAATGAATTCTGATGCTCCTAACTGAAAGGTTTCTGGAAGAATACAAAAGTCTACTAGAGTGAAACAACTGTGTCAGATAAAGTTAGAGATGATAACTAGAGGTAAAGATCTGCCCCCAAAGAGTCCTAAGCATGGTAACTAAGCACGGTAACTAAGCATGGTAACTAAGCATGGTAAAGGCTCGTAATTCTTATCTTCTAAGTACAGAGAATCCACTAAGGTGTTTTAGATACGGGATGGAGTAACAAAGTTAAAAAAGATCTCCCTCAGCGTAGAATAACAACAAATACAGGGTTCTACAAAGCCTCAGGGAAAAAAGTTGATAGTGGTAATAGAGAAAGCAATAGCGAACATAGATTTTTGTGGCCCACATGCAGAGGAGAGTTAAGATGGCCTATGTCTTAGAATAGTAAGCGGTACCTTAAAATAAGGAACATAGAGATAATGAGTTTCAAGAAACTGTTACTCTTTTACCGAGACCCACCAACATGGGCCGCATTCGCACCAAGACTGTGAAGAAGGCGGCCAGGGTCATCATCGAGAAGTACTACACGCGCCTGGGAAATGACTTCCACACCAACAAGCGCGTGTGCGAAGAGATCGCCATTACCCCCAGCAAGAAACTTCAGAACAGGATAGCCGGCTATGTCACGCATCTGATGAAGCGGATTCAGAGAGGTCCTGTGAGAGGTATCTCTATCAAGTTGCAGGAAGAAGAGAGAGAGGAGAGATAATTATGTTCCTGAGGTCTCAGCCCTAGACCAGGAGATCATTGAGGTAGATCTGACACCAAGGAAATGCTGAAGCTTCTGGACTTTGGCAGTCACTCAGGTCACTCAGCCTACAGTTGGGATGAATTTCAAAACACCACGTGGAGCTGTTTAATCTGTTATGCCATATTTTCAATAAACCTGAAAAAAACAAAACAAAACAAACAACAACAACAACAACAAAAAAGAAACTGTTAACATGTCTGTCATTGGATATAAACTGTCCAGCAGATAGATTTGGAATTAAGATTGTGAATCTGGCCCAAAGAATAGATGTGTTCTAGATTGTGAACCTTGGAAATACTGCTCACAGTTTTTCTCATAATGACTCCAGAGCCTGAGAGATGATTCAGCAGTTAAGAATGCTAGGCCCTCTAACAGGACCAGAGGTGGGGTTACAGGGACCGAAAGGTGGCAGCTCATCTCCAAAGGCCTGATACCCAATTCTGTCCTGTGTTGGCGTGTGTGATCAGACACACAGAAATAATAAATCTTTCAAAAATCACTTAACATTAGCTTCAGTAAGCTTCTGTAAGGTTTGTCGTGTTAGCTGCCTGCTGAGAATTAGTTTCTGCTATTAAGGGAGCAATTGGAATACTCTTTAACCTAAAATAAGTCTTTGAAGTTTTAGGTAAAATTGTGATTTGGAAAGGGCATACCTTGAATATATTTTCTTGTAAGCTAATATGAGTCTTCATCATTCTTTGGGTCTAGCCATATAAATCTTACTGCAAAACTATTGTTTGGTGATCCTAAGAAGGTTTTT
>NW_021620064.1:0-1189 GCF_004785775.1 Grammomys surdaster | reverse complement strand
TCAAAGCACTAGACAACTGAGGCCTCAGTAGGTTACAGAGAAGTGGAGTTTCTGCATAAGTCAGGTGGGCTTGCCATCCTCTTCGGAAAGATATTAACAGGCTTCCAGAAAATATTTTATTTCCTTTGATGCCAACAAAGTATACCTACTCTTTCTAACCTTAGAGAGATCTGCATATAACATGAAGATTTATGCATACCTCAAGTATGAAGATAAATATTTATAAAGAAGGAGAGATGAGTAGACTCTGTGAACAGAGTTGGTGCATTGGCTTAGAGCCTACCCACTGTAAGCTGACCAACTGAGATAACCACATTGCATTATTGTCTAAACCAAGTCAAGCCCACAGCTTGGTATTTTTAGCCTCACTGGACTTTCCACGTACCATTCCATTTTTAGGCTTGGCTAATATTTTTTTATATTTCAGGTGATGTTCAGTTTCTGCAACATTGTCCACAAGTTAGGTGAGAATTTAACCAAGAAGCTTCACTAAATAAAACTCGAAATGTGACAAGTCAGTGTGTCACCATTCTTTCCTCTCATTGTCTTTATACATGTGATGTGCCCAGACCGACAGGGACCTGGCCGTTGGTTGTTCTGCAGGGGTCATTGGCAGGTCATTAGCATATTCACCATTATTACCAAAAAAGCCGTGTCGTGCACATTAGTAGGATGAAGGGGCTAAGTCCCTATGTATCAAACTGCTTCACAAACCCATCATACAGTTGACTTCTTCCTGAGTAGACTGATTCCGGCCGATAGAATAAGACAGATGCAACCTCGGTCACAGTTCTCCAGATGATATTTCTGCTTCTGCTGCCTGTTATTAAAGTTCTTCTCAGGGCAGCCATGCTTGGGCTCATTTTCCAGCAAAACATGAGAAATATAGAATAGATTTGACGACAGATAAGCTATCCAGGATCATGTGCCGCCAAGATAGATGAGCAAACACATCTCAAACTGATAGTCATCTTGACAATCCATCTGTTTTCTTGGGATATATTAGCCACCACCTACCGACCCTGTCCCAGACCATCAGAGCCTTGGATTTCTGACCTACATAAATTAATATTTTCACTTACCTTCGAGAGTTTGATAGTTATATGCTATATATGAATGATTTTTCAGTTTCATTGTCAGTTTGACCTGATTCTCCTCTGAGACACACTTCTGGTCATGTTTGTTAGGA
>NW_021620063.1:0-1677 GCF_004785775.1 Grammomys surdaster | reverse complement strand
TCCCAGAATCTCAGGCTGGTACCCATCCTCTTTCCACTGTGAGCAGGGCCAGAATGTAGGTCTGGTAGACTCTGTACCCCTGGACCTGGGAGTGGATATCAAATGGAACATCTCCTCCCATCCCCCATATCCACGGGAGAATCACTTATTCAACTCTATCCCACTAGGTCCTGGATAGGGACCCCACGTCACCTGCATCAGGACTATTGGCACCCACTAGCTGCCCCTACAGCCCTCTATGCCCTCTATGGGCGTCAGAGAGGGGTGTTTCTGTTGGTGTTGTCCTCCTCCAGTGAGTAAGAAGACCCATCTGGGCCTACAGGCAGACGCTGCACTATTCCAATGTCTTCCACGGAGCCTCTGGTGCTCCTCCCTCACCTGGCAGCCTCTGCAGCTGCTGGTGGTCTCACCCCTGGGACATTTTTCCAATAAAGGTTCTTGGACAAACTGGAACTGACTGGTATACTGTATGGTATACTGAAGACATCTCTACACCTTGTCAGTTCTCATGCCTCCACCTGAAAGGACAGAGTCATTATAAGATGTTTGCATCCATGAATCAATGTTTTCATCTAAGATGGGCTGAGAAAGACGAAAGGGAAGGAGGATGGAAAGCCAGAGGCCTCCCTTCTTTGTCTTTGCTGAATGAGAAGAGAGAAAATGAGAAGTCACAGACGTTTTCATACCAACGGAAACCAGGCCATGTCACATAAAAGGGCCAGTAGATGTTCTTTTTTTAACCTTTGTTCAGGATCTTGTGCATATGAAGCAAATGTTCTACCATTGAACTATATAACCAATCCCTTCCCCACTCTTTTGACTCCACCACTCACTTTGGGGAAATGCTCAGAAGGGCTGAGCTGTCTTGGGAGTTGATGGGAGAGCAGCCACCACTAATGTGCCCTTGGTGCCATGTGTCCTCACCCTGGGCACACCAGTGCCTCTTCTTTGTTTTCTTTTCCATCTATGTTTCTGTTCATTCAAGGTTAATAATAATTGTAATCCATAAATGAGTTTATATTTATACTCTAACATATCCAGAGGATTCTAGAAATAAAGCTGAGGGGTTTGGATGCCCCTGTCGAAAAAATTGTAATTTGAGTTCTGGGACCTATTTGTTACCTGTGAAAAAATGGGACCTATTCTACTGGTTCTTAATTTTCAAGAGGGATGTGGTGGCAGGAAGAGAAATACTCACTGACATTGACAACTGCTGTGGGCTCAAGGCTTTGGACCCAGCATTTGCCTGGAAAGCATATGCTATGCTTTTAGGGGGTATGGGTCTTGCCAACCTTGGACCATTTAGAGAAGGTCTATGGATAACGTTCCTGTATTTCATTCGATCTCTCTGATCTGTTGCAAGAAATGAGACCAAAAATTGTTGAAAGGATCTCAAGCAAAGAAGATGGTATCTTTTCTGCTTAACCAATCCCTCACCCCAGGTGTCAAGCAGCTCTAAGCTAGGAGGGGAACCAAGCTCTGGTCTGCCTCCTGTACTGACTCATAGAGACATCTGGATTTCAGCCATCAGGTTTGAACTCATTGTTTACCCAATGACCAAACAGAGTGCCTTCTCTTTTCCTGGCTAGTGCTTCCAATATATCCCCCAAATCCTGGATAATTTCCCAAGACTTTGTTAACAGGGTAGACAAGTTAGTTGGGCATGGAGACAGTGAA
>NW_021620062.1:3916-5975 GCF_004785775.1 Grammomys surdaster | reverse complement strand
TCTCTGCCTGACTTTGTCTGGGTCCTGAATACAGTAGCTGTCCTTATCTAATGAATGTCCTTCTGCAGATCTGCTTAAACTCAGCACACAAGTCACATTCTGGATTCCCTGTGCACATGAAGCACATGTATCTGCTGCATTATAAGAAAAGACAGTTGAAGTTCAACGGTGTGAGATAGGATACCTGAATAATTCTATAAATCTGTGAATTTGATGGCAGAATCTCCTGGAACACATTTAAATCAAGGAGCATGCATGGTTAGTGTAATGAAGGCCACAGTCTATTAGTGAGAAGTACTCTTTGATAATATGATGGTGTTTTATATTTGGTAAGTATAGCTTTTAGATTTGCCCTCAGTATTTAATAATGTTGTTCAGTTTTCCTCAGCTGTATATAGACCCTGCCATGCTGAAGTAAGCTAAGGGCTTTTCTTTGATCTGGGTGGGGTATTGAGATACATCTATATATGACAAAGAGAATCAGGAGTGAGAATTTATTTTCTAAATAACATTTCACATGATCAAACAATTTTTGAGGACTCTTGTCCCTTCCATTGCTAAAGAGACACACTGCATTTTGAAACTGATCGTACTCATATATACCTGCTTACAATTCCACATTTAGCAAAGTCTTCTTCTGTTTACCTTCTGTTAAGGTCTATCAAAAGTTCGTATCTAGGTTATCACTTGATCTTCTGAGGAATCTCTGTATCTTAAAGCTTTTATTCATACTATATTCTCTCCTAGTGAACGTTACTCAATATTCTTGCTTGGACTGAGTGTGACTTCCCTTGGAAGCTCTGAGGCAATTGTCCCTGTATTTTGACTCTCCTCAATGTAGACTGGACACAGGATAGAATTAATCTTAAATAACAGCCAGTTTTTCATAAAAGTGGCTCTGAAGACAGAGACTTTAATCCCATATGTTTTTCCCATAAGTTTCATAATCTAAGTGCCTTCAATACCTAACTTATTCCTTAAGAATTACCAAAAGCTTTGTATTTTTTTCTTGTCACTTTGGATATTTCATCCTAATCTATATATAACTCCTTCTTTATTGAAACCATTTACATCTTTAGAGCATTCCTTTTTTTTGTTTTGTTTTTTGTTTTTTTCGATACAGGGTTTCTCTGTGTAGCCCTGGCTGTCCTGGAACTCACTCTGTAGAGCAGGCAGGCCTCGAACTCAGAAATCCACCTGCCTCTGACTCCCAAGTGCTGGGATTAAAGGCGTGCACCACCACTGCCCGGCTCTTTAGATCATTCTAACATTTTATAAATGCTAATACCATAACAAAACATTCACAATGTATTGTGAGAATATTTATTCATGGGTAGGAAATAAGCAATTTATATCCCCTATTTCTAAGTTATCATTGTTAGTATTCTGTCTAAACTCCACCTCCACTGTTACCTGACATCAGCCAGGTATGCTCCTCCCCACAGTTACCTGGCAGCAGGCAGGTAGGCCTTGCCCACTATAAAGGTGGCTGCTTGCCACCTCCACTCTCTCTTGATCTCTTGCCTCTAGCTTCTCTGTCCCCTCCCCCAACCCTTCCCTCTATCACCACGTGGTCATGACCGTCCTCTACATCTCTCTCTTCTCTGTCTCTCTGTCTCTATCTCTGTCTCTCTCTCTCCCTCTACTACCCTCCTGGCTCCCCTCCCCATGCCCTCAATAAACTCTATTCTATGCCATACCAGTATGTGGCTGGTCCCTCAGGGGGAAGAGATGCCTTGGTATGGGCCCACTGAGACATCCCCTTCCCCCATACCTCTCCACACACTCACAGAACATACTCTTTTTATTTTTTTTATATTCCCATCACTCAGTGGCACCGCATTTCAAAATTATGATAGTTCATTCTAGGATAACAGTGAAATAATTAGTTTTACATACAGAAAGTTAGCAAAGTGTTTCTTATGAGACTGTAGACATCTTGCAATCAGTCATAGTAAAAATACTGTACTCAGTATATCTGGAGACAAATTTAAATTGCCTAAATAATTATTCCCCTTCCAAATTGTACAAATACTGACGAGCCATGTCATTTTTTTTT
>NW_021620062.1:0-3906 GCF_004785775.1 Grammomys surdaster | reverse complement strand
AAAAAAAAAGAAAATGGTTGTGGTTTAATTTAGAAGATAAGATAAGCCCTGTGCTGGATCCTCCTATCTTTCTATATTTATTTGTTTTTAAAGAGGTTTTACTGGATATAAATATCTATTAAATTATTAATTATTAACATGTATATGCCCGCATAAAATTTAAAATATGTATATATCATAATTTAAAACACAGATATGTTATTCTTATATTAGTGAGGACAATGTACAATATTAATAACATCTCCTAGTCTAGGAGTTGTAACCTCTTTAAAAGTAACTTAGAATCTTTTTGTTTTGTTTTGTTTTTGTTTTTTGAGACAGCATTTCCCTGTCTACCCCTGGCTGTCCTGGAACTCACTCTGGAGACCAAGCTGGCCTCAAACTCAGAAATCTACCTGCCTCTGCCTCCCAAGTGTTGGGATTAAAAGTGTGCACCATCACTGCCTGGCTTACAAAAATATATTTAATCAATATATCCACACAAGTAAAATAAATATAAAATGATAACATGGGTCTGAATCTTTCCTTGGAATAGGTAACATGACAATGTATAATTAAATTTTAATGTCTACTTTTAAAAATATGATACATGTAAACATACAGGTCCGGGTACAGTGATATCTCCTTGAACCCGATCCTATGTCTAGTACACAATGTAGTCTCTAACCCTTAAGATTCTAAGTTCTGCCCAGCAGTGGCGTCCTCACAAAGGACACACTCAAATTTCTAGGAATTTACTAGTGCACTAAGTCTCTACACTAACCCAAAATGTCACATGAATCCAACCTGTTCTCTTTGGACCCCACTGTCTCCCTCCATCTCCCCAGCTGATCCTCCACTCCTGTCCTCAGTCACTATTATTCTCCCACATAATCTATTCTATTTTCCCTTTCTAGGGAGATCCATGCTTCTCCCTTATAGGCCTCCTCTTTTCCTTTATCTTCTCTGGGTCTGTAGAGTTTAGCTAGAATATCATCTACCTACTAGTTAATATTATTTATAGGTGAATGCCTACCATATTTTTTTCTAGGTCTTGGTTCCCTCTCTTGGGGATCCTGATCTTTTTCTAGTTTCACCTGTTTTCCTGTAAATTTCCCCAGTGCCAGAAGGTTTTATGTATTCACTTAACATCCTCAAATGCTGCCCAGTTGCCATCCTCTTCTAGGCCCCCACCATACTCAATTCCTCCCTGTATTTCCCCTCCCCTTCTCTGGGAGGGTGGAGGACTCCTCTGGGTGTATCCCCATCCTAGCACATCAAGTCTCTGCAGGGTTAGATTCATCATCTCTCACTGTGGCTTGAGAATACAGCTCAGTTAGGGGAACAGGATCCACAGACGGCAAAACTTTCAGGGGAGCCCACTTGAAGACTATACTGGCTGTTTTTGTGTGTCAACTTGACACAAGCTGGAGTTATCACAGAAAAAGGAGCTTCCTTTGAGGAAATGCCTCCATGAGATCCAGCTGTAAGGCATTTTCTCAATTAGCGATCAAGGCAGGGAAGGCCCTTGTGGGTGGTGCCGTTCCTGGGCTGACAGTCTTGGGTTCTATATGAAAGCAAGCTGAGCAAGACAGAGGAAGCAAGCCAGTAAGTAACATCCCTCCATGGCCTCGGCTTCAGCTCCTGCTTCCTGACTTGCTTGAGTTCAAATCCTGACTTTCTTTGTTAATGAACAGCAGTATGGAAGTGTAACCTGAATAAACCCTTTCCTTCCCAGCCTGCTTCTTGATCATGATGTTATGTGCAGGAATAGAAACGCTGACTAAGACAAAGACCAAACTGCACCTCCTGCTCCATGTGTGTAGTTGGCCTAAGTTCAGACCCTGTATGTTCTTTGGTTGTTGGTCTAGCTTCTGAGAGCCCAGGTAGATCCAGGTTATTTGACTCTGTTGTCCTTCCTGTGGAGTTCCTATCCCCTTAGGGTCCCTCAATCCTTCCCTCCAGTCTTCAGTAAGACTTGCTGAGCTCCATCCAATATTTGGGTATGGGTTTCTGCATCTGTCTCAGTCTGCTGCTTGGTGAAGCCTCTCAGGGAACAATTATGCTAGCCACATGTCAGTAAGCATAAGAATGTCTAGATTATATAGGGGAGAGCCTCTGGGGGGAGGGGGGAAGGACAGCCCAGCCCCTGGGTTAGAATGTTCTGGGTAGGGAGCAGGCTATCCCTGAGGGATGCTGGCTAGGTCTGCTTTGGTATGCAAATTATGCACTCACTCTCTTGTCCCAAGGTATGAAATCAAACAACAAAGCATTCAAAGGTATTTTACCTGTTCACTTTCTATTAGATTTTGTGTGTGTGGATTTCTAGTACCTGTAGAGACCATATCCAGAGGTTAGGCGAGGCCCCTGGTTGGAGGATGTGGCCGCCCACTCATCTCCAAATTCTTAACCCAGAAGGGCTCCTGTTTAAAGGAAATACAGGGACAAAATGTGGAGCAGAGACTGAAGGAAACTCCATCCAGAGACTGCCCCACCTGGGGATCATCTGATATGCAGAGAACAAACCCAGACACTATTGTGGATGACAAAAGTGCTTGTTGACAGGAGCCAGTTCTAGCTGTCTCCTGAGAGGCTCTGCCAGAGCCTGACCAATACAGATATGGATGCTTGCAGCCAACCATTTGACTGAGCACAGAGTCCCCCGCAATGGAGGAGTTTGAGAAAGGAGTGAAGGAGCCAAAGGGGTTTGCAGCAATATCAACCAAGCAGATCCCCCAGAGCTCTGTACTCTAAACCACTCAGCCAACTCTCCAGCACGGAAACTGAGCATAGGCGTGTTTATTAGGAAATTACAACCATAGGCGTGTGTATCCCACTCTATTTTATTTCCCTTATTCATTCATTTATTTATTTAGACACCAACCAAAGTTTGTTTGGGTCTTAATTAAGTAAGCAAGCACAGCCTTCAGGATGGATGAATTTGTCAGGCTTACTCTACAGGGTTTACCCAAGGCTTAAAGGAATGAGTGTCCAGGACTGCTCTGAGAGCAGCTATGTTGGAAAGTCTACCTAGTATTATTGGTGAATGATGGTGTCACAGAACTGTATAGGTAGGTGGTTCCCCCTTTCCATAACCTCCATAGCACAACTGGAACAGAATTGCACACCAAGCTAGCTGGGAGTGGTTGGACATTCAGATGAGGAACACTTACAGTCACTAAAGTTTTGCTGTCAGTTTTTTTGGTTTGGTGGTGGTTGTGGTGACAACTGACTGCGCACAAAGATGCTGTTGGCTGCTCTTTGGAGCTAATCCTGTGTGAAACTTCCTTAATAAACCAAAGTCAAATACGAACTACACAAGAGTAGTACTGTTGCACCGTACAACCGTACTGTTGCACATTAAGGTTGCTTGTGTATCTAGAAAGCAGTTTTTTCTTTCCTTTCTTGTCTTTCTCTTCTTCGTGTTTTTTTTTCTTCAGAAATTCAGCTGGTCCTGGTGGTGCACACACCCTTAATCCCAGCACTATTCATTCAATAAAAGCTTTCCTCTCACAATCCAGCTCTAATTGAATATTATAATTAAGATCTCTCTCTCTCTCTCTCTCTCTCTCTCTCTCTCTCTCTCTCTCTGTGTGTGTGTGTGTGTGTGTGTGTGTGTGTGTGTGTATTGGAGGAAGGCAGGCCTCGTATAAGTAATTATTTCCAGTTCTATGTGCAGAGACCTCAGCTAAAAACAAAACAAAATGATCAGGAAAATAATAAATATGATTAACTTGGAATAAACTGAACGAAAATTTTTTTTAAAGACAGACTAAAAAAAGGGGAGGGGTCAGTAATGGGGTGGCCTGGCTTATAGAGAATGGTCAAACACTGTTCTGCCATTGCCTCCTCGGTTGAACACCTACACACAGAGCAGAGAGAGAGGGAGAGGGAGAGGGAGAGGGAGAGGGAGAGGGAGAGGGAGAG
>NW_021620061.1:0-1809 GCF_004785775.1 Grammomys surdaster | reverse complement strand
AATAACCAATTCTGTCAATATCTTTATTTAATAAACAGTTCTGTCAATATCTTTATTTAATAAACAGTTCTGTCAATATCTTTATTTAAAAATCAATTCTGTCAATATCTTTATTTAAAAAACAATTCTGTCAATATCTTTATTTAATAACCAATTCTGTCAATGTCTTTATTTAATAAACAGCTCTGTCAATATCGTTATTTAATAAACAGTTAGGTCATATATTTATTTAAAAACCCATAATGTCTGTATCTTTATTTAGTAACCAATTCTGCCAATATTTTTATTTAATAAACAGTTCTGTCAATATCTTTATTTAATAACCAATTCGCTCAATATCTTTATTTAATAATCAATTCTGTAATAAGCAGTTCTGTCAATGTCTTTATTTTAAAACCAATTTTGTAAATATCTTTATTTAATAATCACTTCTGTAATAACCAATTCTGTCAATATCTTTATTTAATAACCAATTCTGTCAATATCTTTATTTAATAAACAGTTCTGTCAATATTTTTATTTAATAACCAATTCTGTCAATATCTATTTAATAATCAAGTCTGTAAAAACCACTTCTGTCAATATCTTTATTTAATAACCAATTCTGTCAATATCTTTATCTAATAATCAATTCTGTAATAAGCATTTCTGTCAATGTCTTTATTTTAAAACCAATTTTGTAAATATCTTTATTTAATAATCAATTATGTAATAACCAATTCTGTCAATATCTTTGTTTAACAACAAATTCCGTCAATATATGTATTTAATAACCAATTCTGTCAATATCATTGTTTAAAAACCAATTCTGTAAATATCTTTATTTAAAAACCAATTCTGTCAATAACTTTATTTAATAACCAATTCTGTCAATATCTTTATTTAAAAACCAATTCTGTCAATACCTTTATTTAATAACCAGTTCTGTCAATATCTGTATGTAATAACCAATTCTGTCTGTCAGTATATTTATTTAACAACCAATTCTGTCAATATCTTTATTTAAAAACCAATGCTGACAATATCTTTATTCAATAAACAATTCTGTCAATATCTTTATTTAATAATCAATTCTGTCAATATCTTTATTTAAAAACCAATTCTGTCATCGTTTTTATTTATAAACCAGTTCTGTCAATATCTTTATTTAATAACCAGTTCTGTCAATATCTTTGTTTAAAAATCAATTCTGTAAATATCTTTATTAAAAAACCAATTCTGTCAATAAATTTATTTAATAACCAATTCTGTCAATATCTTTATTTAAAAACCAATTCTGTCAATGTCTTTATTTAATAACCAGTTCTGTCAATATCTGTATGTAATAACCAATTCTGTCTGTCAGTATATTTATTTAACAACCAATTCTGTCAATATCTTTTTTAATAAATAACTCTGTTAATATCTTTATTTAATAATCAATTCTGTCAATATCTTTATTTAAAAAGCAATTCTGTCAACATTTTTATTTAAAAACCAATTCTGTCAATAGATTTATTTAATAACCAATTCTGTCAATATCTTTATTTAATAACAAATTCTGACAATATCTTTATTTAATAAATAGTTCTGTCAATATCATTATTTAAAAACTAATTGTGTCAATATCTTTATTTAATAACCAATTATGTAATAATGTATTCTGTCAATATCTTTATTTAAAAACCAGTTATGTCAACATCTTTATTTAAATACCAATTTTCTCAACATCTTTATTTAAAATTCAATTCTGTCAATATCGTTATTTAAAAATCAATTTTGAAATAACCAATTCTGTCAATATCTTTATTTAATAAACAGTTCTGTCAA
>NW_021620060.1:953317-1035535 GCF_004785775.1 Grammomys surdaster | reverse complement strand
TTTTTTATGGGTACCAGCTACACTGCACTAGGGCCCAACACTGTATAGTTTCATTTTAACTAATTGCAGAGGAAATGACTTTATTTTTTTAAAAAGGCCACATTCTTTGGTATTGGAACAATGTTTTAAAATAAAAAGGAGATGTCAGGCAAGCAAGTTAACTCTCTACAGGAAGTATTTATTTAAAGCCTCGTACTATCCTTTCATTTGTAGGTATGTAGCCAAGAAAATGGGTGCAAACAGACACCAAAAGGTATGTGCAAATCAATAATTATCATAGAAGCTTCATATATGTTAGTAACCAAGTAGAGCAATTTAAATTCACAGAGAAACTGATGAATAAATTACCATATATTCTTTGGTAAGTCCAAGCTAGCATACAGGGATGAACTCAGGAAAGCATTTCATTTACATGAGGCTCATTAACTAATAAAATGAACAAAGCCATAGGTGATAGAGCTGTGTTTGCTTCTTGAGAAGCAATACCAAGGAAAGGCATGTTGGGAGTTTTGAGTCACAAAACCACTACCTTAGTTTAGAAATTTTGGAAAGCTTGTCCAGGTTCATGTAGATATACATATTCATCAGCTATACACATAGGTCTACTCATTTTCCAGTATATGATTTACCATTTAAAAACTACTGCTTTAAAAGGGAATTGCCATAAACTGTGTGTTAATTGTTTTAATATTGTGAGAGATTGAATGAGTTATGCTTTGGCTTCTTTCTTTATCTTTCAGCAAACATCAGTGCCATTTTCTCCTGTGCAGGCTTAGCCATCCAACTTGCAGCAGACTGGAGATGAAGATAACGATAAAAGAAAAGAGAAAGAAAAGTCACTCTTAAATCGGAAACCAGTGTAAACACACTGACCAATCGGTCGTCAGAGTCCACCCAGGAGGTTATGATCTGTGTTTAGCTAGATTCCATTCCAGATGCATGCTTTTTGGAGGACTTCTGCTTTGACCTTGCTGATCTTTACTAATGTGTTGATGTCTGGTAAGTCTGACATTCTGAAATTTTAGGAAATGAAATTGTCTTTGAGGTTAACTTTAGCTATGATAATCCTCCCGCCTCAGCCTCTGCTGATTCCTTGAATTACAGGCAGAGGCTTTTGTTGCAGGCTAATAGGACCAATTTAACACTCTACCATTTACTCTTAAGTTGATTATTCTTGATAAACAGGTTTTCAACAAAAATTTTCTACAAATACCAAAGCAATTATTCCATTAGTCATTGTCATGCATTTCAAGATGTGTGACTGCCTCAAAAACAAATGCTTTACTAGATTTCTTGCTTGCTTCATCTTTACAGTTGACTTGTATTGAGAGAGAAAAGGGGAGGGTGGTAGGGGATTTGAGATGGGAAGCATCCAGAGTAAAGTGGAGGCACTGGGCTTAGCTAGGAGGGGGCAGTCCTCCTCCACTATAAGGGAAAGGGGGATGACTTGATCTGGATGCAGGCCAGTTTGTGCATTGGTGCCGCAGGTTATGGAATCTTTCTTAAAGCATTTGAAGTAAAAGTGATGGAAGTTACTAGTAGGAGGGGGAAGCAGAGTCTAAAATAACCTTTATGAGGACAGGACAGCTGAGCTCACCAGCTACAATGCTAGAGCTCTCTGCCTTAGCCCTGTCTCTCCAGAGCACAGTTCGTAAGCAGTCTGATCAATGTAAAAGCAAACTGACTTTTCTTCAAATAGAAAAATGCCATATCTTCTACTTCTAGATGTATAAAGTATGTCTGATTTCAAGTATACCATTAAGAAGCCTTTTTCAACAATTAAGAAAGCACGTGAGATCTTTACATGAAATTAATTTAACCTCCTCCCTCTCCTTTGTTTTAGAAACTACATATCTATGTTTTATGTGTGTGTGTGTGTGTGTGTGTGTGTGTGATGCACCCCTGACACAGCATTTGTGTGGGGATCAGAAGACAACAGTAGCAGTTGTTATCTCTCTCTATAATGCTCCCAGGGTTCAGGATCAGATCCTCAGGCTTGGCTACATATGCCTTGGCTGCATTTCCTGCTGAGCAATCTTACTGGCCTCCTAACTTTCTTAAATGTAGAGATTTATTTTATGATCCAGCATATAACAAACTTTGATAAATGTACATAGGATACTTGAAAGAATAAATATTATTTACTTTGGGACTGTTTTCATAAATGCCTGTTTGGTCATTACAATTAATACTGTTATTAATATATTCTGTCTATACTGATTTTAAAGGTTCTGATTGCTCTATTCATTTCCGAGGAAGCTGTGTCGAAACACCCATCAATGATTGTGAAACAGTCAACATGTCTCTTTAATTTAGTTAAATTTTGCTTCATTTAGTTTGAAGCTTCATTACTAGGTATATGTTTAATCATGGAAACTAATATTATACAATTTTTGAAATTCCTAGTAATATTTTTGTTTTTCTGTTATTAATGAGACTCTAGCTTCTTTCTGCCTCTTTCCTCTTATCTCCTTCCTTCAACTCTCCCTGGTTCTATGCAGATAATATTTTGTCTCAATAATTTTTGGTGTAGTTGTGTGGTATCTTACATTACTACTAGTAATAACCTGTGGGAGCAGGGTCAAAAGAATGACACATGAAGTTGAGAATTGCTCTTTCAAAGTCTATATAAATTGCGTTGGAATTTGGATAAGGATTGTAAGGAATCTGTAGATTGCTTTTGGTTAGATGGTCGTTTTCACTTTGTTAATCTTACCTATCCATGAGCATGGGAAATCTTTTCATCTTCTGATATCTTCTTCAGTTTCTTTCTTCAGGTACTTGAAGTTCTCATCATACAGATCTTTCAGTTGCTTGGTTAGAGTTATGCCAAGACATTTTATATTATTCTTGGCTATTGTAAAGTGTTCTGTTTTCCTAATTTCTTTCTTGGCCCTTTTATCATTTGTATGAAGGAATTCCTTTGAGTTAATTTTATAACCCTCAAGTTTTCAGCTCCATCTTCTTCATGATGCTCAAGTTGCCCCTCTCCTCTTTCTCTTTCATCTGACCACCACATTGTGATACTTGCACATTGTGATGGCTCCCACTGCAGGCTGGCAGGGCCCTGGGTGACATTCTCCATACATGCTGCCTGGTATGGTAGCAAGCAGGAGGGTGACTATGGTCTGCCTGTGCTGTGTGCTGGAAGGCAGGTCTGTAGGTGGCATGGTGGTCCACACAACTCTGTCTGCCATCCTTCTCCTGTGCTGCGATGCTTGGATTTGTTTTGATTTGATTTTTATGAGTGCTAAGCATGAGACAGCATTAGTCACCAAGCCAGACATCAACCTAGGATGAACAAAGGACTGCCATCAACTCTGCCCCTGACTGATACAGGAATAACACCACCAGAAGGTATCTCTTTGCCTGTTGCATGGGGTGAGGGACCGGCTAATTTATATTCTGCTCAGCAGTGTGTGAGGACATCCGTTTCTATATAACTGTTTACATGAATTGTGATTGTTATACTTTTATTTTTGTTTAATTAAATTTTTTTATTTGATTAAAATACTATTACATTATTTCTCCCTACCTCCCCTACATTCAGCATCTGGTTGTTTTCTGAGTAATGTTCCATTTAATCTCATTTTATTTTTAATTTACATTTCTCTGATGGCTATTCTGAACATTTTATGTGTTTATTGTTCATTTCTATTCATTTTTGAGAACTGTCTACTCATTTTATTAACATATTTGTTAATTGGGCTATTTGATTTTTTGTTACTTTATTGAATTGTTTGTATATTCTGTGTATTTGTCTGCTTTCAGATATATAGTTAGTAAAGACTTCTCTCCCATTCTGTAGGCTGTCTTTTAACTCAGTTGTTTCATTTCCTGTACAGAAGCTTCTTGACTCAGTGAAATCTCTTGTCAATTGTTGGCCTTATTTCCTAAGTGACTACCACATTTGTCTATTGATATACCTTGAATGAATGTTTCCGAAGTTACTAAACTCTTGTTTATGGCTATATCTTGAATGTTTCTTCCACTTTTACCTCTAACAACACCAGGAGGTTGAAGTCTCATGTTAATGTCTTCGGTCCACTTGGTCATTCATACATTCCTATATCAATGAAAGATAGGAATCTGTTCACATTCATCTACATAGGGATATCCAATTTTCAGAGCATGATTTGTTGTCAAGGTCACCTTCCTCCAATGCATATATTTTAGCATCTTTTTTAAAAATCAGGTGGCTGTATTGGCAATGCTGTTGATTCATCGCCACAACATGGTGGTCAGTCTCTATTGCTAAAGACAAAACCTATGTAACTCGTGGAACATGGGGAAATCAGGCTGCTGCCTACATAGAACCTTCATATCTATTGACTATTGTTCATGTTACTGGAAGGTATTCTGTATGCTATCACAGGGAAAAGGTAACACTCCTAAATGGGATGTCTCCATCAAATCCCTTTTTCCAAGGCTCAGGGATGTCTGCTGAAGAGAGGACAGAAAAATAGCAAGAGCTAGTGGGCATGGAAGATTCCAAGGTAAATAAGGCCTTCTAGGCATGGGTTTAAGCCAGATGGAGTCTGAATGGTGAGAGGGGAGCTGGACAGAGGCTCAACCCTAACCCAGAAGCTATCACCAAGTGATAACTGCTCACAAATGAAAAGAGTCTCACTGAGTATAGAACTACACTTAAGGGCAGGCACCATGTCCAGCAACAGATGGTCAATACAACATGGAATCAATGGTATTTTGAAGGCATTTTGTGTCATAATGCTTTGGGCATTTTTGTCCCTTATAGGTATTTTATTTATACATTATGCTTTCTGGTTTGGTGTTTTGATGGGATTTCTGTGCATGAAAATTTGAGTCTCTGTGTCTACATGTGTTCCTCGTGGGGTTTTTTTCTCCTTTTATCCAGTTTGTTTTTAGTTTACCTTATTTCATTATTATTTTTTAGATGTCTGTAGTTTGTGTTCTCATGAGAGTAAGAAAGGGTGTGGATTTGTGTAGGTTTGGAGGATCTAGGAGGAGTTAGGGAAGGGGAACTACAATTTTAATCTATTTTATGAAGGAGTTTATTTTCAATTTAAATCAAGTGGCTGTAGCTTTGTGGTTTATAATTCACCCTCTATTCTGAAGAAAGGAAATAAAGAAGTAATGTCTTCTTCCATCATCAGCCCCTCCCCTTGCCCACACCCTTCCCAGTCCACTGCTTCCACTTTCTGCTTTCAGGTATTGGATTCATTTTGCTTTTACATGCAATACCATGGGCCACTCACCTTGTTGTTCCTGGCTTATTCTGCTTAATAGCACATCTTCTTATTCCACCCTCTTTTCAGCTGATGACCAATTTTTGTTGTTGTTTTAGTGTTTTGTGTTCTTAATTGCAGATTTCCTGTACTTTCCCATCTCCTATGATATTTAGCATAGGCATTCTCTGCTTTTGTTTGAAATGTACATCTATAATTAGTCAATTTTTACTATTAAAAACCACACTAGCACTTTATAGTAGTGTAGGCACCTTAGGATAACAAATAAGTCTACTTTTTCTTTCCTGTGTCTTTAATTATTGCATGGAAATCATGGAACTATCATAAATCAGTATTTCAGAAGCTGATTATGACGATTTTTTCCTTATAAAGCAGTGTATGTAGTCCAGGCTGGCCTCAAATTCACAATATGGCCAGCTACTCTGACATCATGATTCTCCCGTCTTCCCCTCTGTGCAACCAATCCTGGTTTTGGACCATTATAATTGTGAACAATTCTATAGAACTCAAGGAAGATATAGAAAGAGGAAAGGGCTCTCATCCTTCTCCTACCCCGCTCTGCTTCATTTCTGCTGTTCAGTTACAAGGTAGAATTCTGGAAGGAAGCGAGAGGATGAACTCTTTATGATTTTGTTTCTATGAGTTCTGGAGAAAGGAGCTTAATCTAGTAAGCTTATGTGGTATGACTACATTGAACCTGGCAAGTTGCTGAAAGAAGGAATTCAGGGCTACTGTAAGCTATTTGGCAAAATAAAGTTACTCATGAATGGTAAACAACTGATTAATATCTTATAAATGCAATTTTCAACATGTTGACATATCAGTGATGATAAAACTTTGAATGTATGCTTATAATCATTTAAATATTTAAGCATGTTTATTTAAATATTTTCCAGAGTCAAGTTGTACTGATTTGAATCAACCAACACAGAACAGTTCATCACCTATGACACAAGGTAATATTCTTACTTATCTTGTGGGAATGGAGAGGTGACCTAGCTCAGAAACAGTAACTAATGCCTTGGCTGATAAACAGATTTAGGTTGAGTAGCAGAGTCTGGTGATGTAGTGCTATGGTGTGAGAGAACGTGAGCACTTGCTTCTAAACCTTTTCCATCTTAGAGTGAGTGATGTGAAGACTGTGGTATTAGCACCCTCCCAGGTGTTTGTTGAAGAATTTCTTTCTTCATCTGATTAGGTGACGTTTATTTGAAATTGACTTGTGAGGACTTGAGTACTCTAAAGAGGCAAGTGACATTGATACAGGACAGTGGAGATGTTAATTCAATGTTTATTATAAGCAAGTCTTATTAGCAACAATGTCTGTTCCTATTAAAACGATGACACTATTGACTTTTGTCACAAGTGATTGTGACAGATAATTTTGTTGAGTAATTACCACTCAGCAAACTTGTATCCACCATGAACTCTTTTAGTAAGTGTACAAGCAATGTAAGGATTTATGGTGTAAGATGTTCATAGTCCACATGCCTGAACCTTTACTTTAGAAGATGAATAATGTATTTAATTCTGATAGATTGAACATACAGAAACAACGAAATGTGAGAAAAATCTACTATTGCTGTAATACTTCCATTAATCAAGCATTGCTCTAGTGTAACTTCATATAAGTTACTGTGGTTAGACTTAACTCACAAGGTTTGCTCTTTCCATTCTCTCTCTTTCGCTGAGTATCCAGTTACCACTACAGTGTCTGTACAGATTGGTACAAAGGCTCTGCTCTGCTGCCCTTTTATTCCACTGACAAAAGCAGTATTAATAACATGGATGACAACCCCCAGAGGACAGTCTTCCTGCATGATTGTTTACAAAGTAGACACAAGGGAGACCAACGAAACCACCTGTAGGAACAGGAGCATCACCTGGGCCTCCACACCTGACCACAGTCCTGACCTTCAGATCAGTGCAGTGGCCCTCCAGCATGAGGGACATTACTCATGTGAGACAGTAGCCCCTGAAGGGAATTTCCTAACAGTCTATGACCTCCAAGTGCTGGGTAAGTGACAATGTCACATATTGTGCTATTTCAGGTCATCAATTTTAGTTAGAAAAAATGTCCTTGTAACTTGTGACAAGACTGAATCTTTATTTCTTTTCCATCTCTCCAGTGGCCCCTGAAGTAACCCTCTTTCCAGGGAGAAATAGAACTGCAGTTTGTGAGGCAATTGGAGGCAAGCCTGCTGCACAGATCTCTTGGACTCCAGATGGGGATTGTGTCACTAAGAATGAATCACATAGCAACGGCACCTTGACTGTCAGGAGTACATGCTACTGGGAGCAAAAGGACATGTCCACTGTGTCCTGCTTTGTCTCTCATTCAACTGGAAACCACACTCTGTTTATAGAACTGTATCAAGGTGAGTACCTTTTTTAAAAAAGTAAGAAATAATTGATCTTTAACTTATTCTTCCATGAGATAAATGTTTTAACTTTATTCTATTTGTGACAAATACAGTAGCTAAAACCTGTTTAGGGAAAGAAAGTAAAATCAGGACAAAAACTGAAGCAGAAAACATGAAGCTCTTTGCTAACTCCTGAGACCTGCCCTAACCTATCTCACCTGGAGAGAGGTTGGTGCTGCTCATAGTGTGTTGGCCTCTAGGGTGACTCTAGGCTGTGTCAATTTAACATAGTTAACTAAGTCAACAAACACACTTCAAACACTGGTAGCAAGTTTTTGTAATTGCCTGCACTTCTAATCAACTAGCTACAAATTCTGGATGTTTCCATAATTTACTTATCAGGTTCAGTGATTTGCTAAAATGGTTCACAAAACTGAAGAAGGCACCTTGTTTACTATACTGGTTTAATATAATGACTTCAATACAGAGATAGACAAATTGAAGGGATTCATAGGACTCTTTATGGAGGAAGGAATATAGAACTTCATGCCATCGCAAAGATTTCTGTGCTCCCAGGTCCTAGATGTTATCCCCATACAGAAGCTCCTCAAACTGGATTTATATTAAAATTTTGTTACATAGTCATGAGGGTTAATCCTTGATCATTGGTAATAAACACAATCTCCAGCCATTCTTTCTTCAAAAGAGGTTAAGTGGTTATGATTGTGGTAGTATAGGGCTCCAAGTCCTAACTCTGTAATTCAAATTTAATCTTTCTGGTGATAGCCTCTAACCATGAAGCTCTCTAAGAGCTTCTAGACCCCAGTCATTTATTGGCATACTAAAGATATTTTTATTTTGTTGGGAATTCTTTTAGAATCTATTTTTCAGTAGATGGAAAACAAAGACCATATATAAATTTCATTTTTTAATTTTTAGTATTTTTTGATATATTGTCTTTATAAATAGTCCTGGCTGTCTTACAACTTGTAAATATCTTCTGATTATCATAGATCTGTTCTCCATATTTCCTTTTATATGTCCAAAAAAGGGTTCAGATTAATTTATTCTCAGATATTTCTTTCAAGTTGTTCCATTCCCCTGAAAAATCCTTTTCCCCTAACCTTGTTCATCTAGTAGGCCATCAAGGCACTATCCTAAACTCACTTCTCTCTGACTCACAGCTAATGTTGAGTAGCCATTCTGATTCTTCAGATATTTTAGAGCATTTCATCCTCACTTAGCACCGTTTGGTGGCTTGTAATTCATCTCAAATAACTCTGACAACATGACATCACTTGAAGTGTAATCAGACACAATTTCAAGTTGTACTATGGAGGCCAAACAGCAAAACCAGACTGGTATTAGTACAAATACGGACATATTAGCCAATGCAGCAGGATCAAGGACCCACATAAAATTCCATGTACCTGTAGCAACCCAATTTTTTATTATGATTCCGAAAACATTCACTTAAGAATAGATAGCATCTGAAAAAATTAGTGTTGGGAAATTGAATATTAACATGTAGAGGAATGACACTTGATTCTTCTCTTTGTATGTAAATAAATTCCAAATGGACTAAAGATCTTAATGTTAGATCTGTAACTCTAAAGCTTCCACAGGAAAGATTCCCAAGTACACTGAGTACGCTGTAGACAATAGGCTCAGATAAGAACTTTCTGAATAGGACTCTAATTGCTCAGGAAATAAGATAAAAACTCAGTAAGTGGGACTCATGAAATTACAAAGTTTTTATACTACAAAGGAAAACTGCTAACCGACTGAAGAGGCAGACTATAGATTGGAAAAAATCTTTACTATCTACAGATCTGACAGAGGATTAATATTTAGAATGTGCATGGCATTATAAAAGCCTAAACAACCAAATTCAAAAATGAGCAATGGACTTGAATAGAGGGTACTCAGAAGAAATGCAAACAACTAAGAAATATTTTAAAAACGGTCATCCTTAACCATCAGAGTAGTGAAAATTAAAGCTACTTTGAGATTTTTAACCTTAATCTATGCAGAATGGCTAATATTATGAAAATAAAAGCCAATGGATGTGGGCAGAGGGGAACCTTCATGCACTATTTGTGGAAGAACAATTGGTGCAGCTGATGTGGAGACCAATGTGACTGTTCCTCAGAAAACGAGAAATAGATGTTCTATATGACCACACTGATAATGTGCCCATTCATATTCACACATGCTCCAGCCCTAATAATTGGAACATGGACACAGCTAAGATGTCCATCAACTGATGAATAAATAATGCCCACAGGCACAGAATGGAAAGGGACTCATGAGTCCCTGCTCTGCCAACTGAAGAGCTATGGACAGTTAATAGTTTCTTGAGGAGAGTGAGTCAGTTATCTCTAAGGGTATAGCTCCTGGTAGGCTCTAACTGAGTAATGACCTGAATATTGTAAAGGCTGCTAATTACTTCTGCTTGGATTTAAAGCCACCTGGTATTCTAAGTGTGTTCAGGATGGGGAGCTCACTGTCTATTATTCTACAAATGGACATAGAATAAAACCACCCTCTCAATTTGCATCACTCTACCCATATTAATACAACTCTCATATCTCTTTAGAGAGTTTCCTTTTTCAATGAAAGGTGGTTAAAGCAGAAACTATTTTTTTTAAAATTTTTTTTTAAAGCGGAAATTTGTAACTTGTCAAGGAGAAAAAAGCAGAAAGATCATAAAGTCACCAATCAGGGAAGATTAGAGAAAAAAAAGCATTTGGACATGACAGGATCTCTGAATTCACAAGCTCAGCAATGGAGTTTTCTGTACACGACCCAAACAAGACCAAGCCAGTCAATATTCCAACACAGAATGGAAAGGGACTCATGAGTCCCTGCTCTGCTAACTGAGAAGCTATGGACAGTTAATGGTTTCTTGAGGAGACAGAGTCAGTTATCTCTAAGGGAATTGCTTCTAATAGGCTCTAACCCAGGAGCATATGGACAATATAACCTGAAGCCAGTAGGCTATTAAAAAATAGACACAAAGTTAGTATGGTAACAAAGTGCAGTATTGATTTGGTAGGAGTTAGAGGAGGGTTAAATGTGAATATGATCACAATACTTTGTGTGAAATTCTTATTTTTTTTAATGAAAAGGAAATATTCTTTTCAAAAGAACAGTTTTTTTTAAGTAAAAGATGGATCATAGATGCACTGCAGACAGAGAACTTAGAGGATCTTAGCTGATTGAACCTGGAAACATCTTCAGAAAAGAAGTAACTTTCCTACTCACCAAAGAGGCTGTGCAAGCTGGACAAAGTGGGAAACATCAGGTAGTACCACCTAGCTGTGAAGCTTATGAACCACAGCAATGACCAGCAAGGTTGGTCCCTAAGGTGTGATGGTGACAATCAAATCTTGGCAGCAACCAACACTTGTCTAATTGTGTTTAAGGCTCACTCAAGAGGAGGAAAATCATAGCTGGTACTGAAGACCTTGCTAGTGACTCAAAGTGTTAGTGAGGGCATTGATGTCAGAGAGGAATCAGTCATAGCCCTCCTCTCATTCACCATAATGCCTAACTTCTACTCTATACTCACTAATAAGCATGGCTCTTAACCCGTAACAAAGAAGCTCCTATTTGTAATAGAAAACAAAAAGCCACAAATGGCCAAAATGCAGAGAACACAGGTCATGGGATGTTTAGCTCCCATGGATACATGCACAACACAATTCCTACTTTTAATGCTCAGGGAATATTGTAGAATAGGGGACAGAAACAGTGTAAGAGCTAGATAAACAGGAAATCTGTAGGAAGACTGTGTCTCCTAGAAATGTCAGGGAAACTTCACCCATGAAACCTCAATAATATAGCTGCCTAAACAAGACCTGAACAATAGATATGCACACATGAAAGGGAAAAAATCTCTCTCGGCCTCACCCTTAGACCAAGAACTATTGTTAACTAAGGGTGCTGAGAGCAGGAGAATCAGTCTTCTTTCAGGGATGGGTCCCTAATTTGTATTTTCATATTATGTATAAATATGAAACAGTAACAATATAAAGATGAGGCTAGGAATTTGAGAGGAACATTTGTAGATGGTGGGACCTGTGGGAGGGTGGAGGAAGAAAGTGTAATGGATGAAATGATGTAATTATATTTTCATAAAAATAAAATAAAATAAAATTTGTGTGGGAAATTTTGCCCATTTTCCCTACTTAACTCTATGTTTCTTTTTTTTTTCAAGAGAATTAAATGATTTATTGAGTACACATGATCATGGTTGATACACAAGCTTCATTCCCATCTGTTATTTTATCTGATACCATTATTCAATTTTAATATTGCATAGGTTGTGCCAACAACCATTTTATAATCCAATTGTGACCTTCCTTGGATGACCCTTTCAATGGTGAAACTCATTAAAAGTTACAACAGTAACTGGCAGTTTAACAACACCAGGATTTTTGAAGACAATGGCTTCTCCACCCAAGTAACCACAAATAAATTCCAAATGGAACTTTGCATCACCCTGAAGGAATTCTAACTTGACACTGTTTGAGAAGTTACCAAGATGTCTTCAAGAGTAGACTAACTTTATGCAGCACATTAAAAAAAAAAGACACATTTATTCAGTGTCATGATGAGACATTTAGCAATCAACAGCATGGGTGAAAAAGGTCTACAGTAAAACCTTTTGTTGGAATGCTTTATACTTTCCACAGAACAGAAACTAAAATAACCTGTTATACAATTAGTCACAAATACAGTTCTAAGGTTTTTGCCCACACACATGAGTATTGTCTAAAATATGTCTTCTTTGTAGCAGCTAGGCCCTGTAGCACTGTGCTTGGCTGAGTTCACAAATCTGTTGTAATCTGTAGCTTCCCTGTCACTTCTCTGGCTCTCCTTACCTGCTAAGCTTTGTTTCTTGGCTGTAATTAGAACCTCCTGCCACTGCCATAGCTACTGCTGCTGCTGCTGGACCCTCCATAGCCACCTTGGTTTTGTGGTTTAGCAAAGTACTGGACTCCACCACCATAAGGGCCAGAGCTCCTGCCTCCAAAGTTCCTTCCCTTCATCGGTCCAAAATTTGAAGACTGATTGTTGTAATTGCCAAAATCATTGTAGTTTCCACCACCTCCAAAATTGCTTCCACTACCACCGCCAAAGCTGCCTCTGCCTCCTCCGTTGTTATAGCTGTAATAGCTGCCACTCCCGCCATAGCCACTGCCCTGGTTTCCATAACCCTGTCTACCATAGCCTCTGCTTCCTCCAGAGTAACCAGGGCCACCTCCTCCATAACCACTGTCATTGCCAAATCCATTATAGCCATCCCCACTGCCACCATATCCACCACCACTAGAGGTGCCAGCAAAGCCACCACAACCACTGAAGTTCCCTCCTCCACCAAAACTGTCATTGCCACCAAAACTGCCTTTACGACCACCACCAAAGTTTCCTGAACCACTTGGACCTCTCTGGTTGGATGAAGCACTAGTCATCTCTTGCTTTGCCTTTCTTACTTCACAGTTGTGGTCATTCACAGTATGGCATTTCTGAATAACAATCTTCTCCACAGAGTCATGGTCATCAAAGGTGACAAAAGCAAAGCCTCTCTTTTTTCCACTGCTTCTGTCTGTCATAATTTCTATCACTTCAGTTTTCTCATACTGCTCAAAATAATCTCATAGGTGATGTTCTTCAGTGTCTTCTTTAATACCACCAACAAAGAACTTTTTCACAGTTAAGTGGGCACCTGGTGTCTGAGAATCTTCTCTTGACACAGCCCTCTTAGGTTCCATGACTCTTCCATCCACCTTGTGTGGTCTTGCATTCATGGCAGCATCCACTTCCTCCATAGTGGCGTAGGTGACAAACCCAAAGCCCCTGGATCTCTTGGTGTTAGGATCTCTCATTACCACACAGTCGGTTAGTGTTCCCCATTGCTCAAAATGACTCCTCAGACTTTCATCGGGCTTATCGAAGCTCAGACCTCTGATGAAGAGCTTCCGAAGCTGTTCTGGCTCCTTGGGAGACTTTGACTTAGACATGACAGCAGGATGATGAGAGCCTTCAGCAATGCTTCCTCGGCAGCACCAAAGAGCAGAAGGGAATAAGATAACGAACGTGCTCCTAGTGTGTATTTCTTGACTTTAAAATATTTGCAGCCGAGCAGTGGTGGCACATGTCTTTAATCCCAGCACTTGGGAGGCAGAGGCAGGCAGCTTTCTGAGTTCGAGGCCAGCCTGGTGTACAGAGTGAGTTCCAGAACAGCCAGGGCTACACAGAGAAACCCTGTCTCCAAAAACCAAAAACCAAAAAAAAAAAAAAAAATTGCTAATGCCTATCAAGCACAATGTCTGGACTTGATTCCTAAACTTGATCCTGAAATAATGGTATGAGGTGTATCTGAATTATACTTCATAACGGTTTCTGATTTTAATATTCTCTAAAACTTTAGAACTATGTTAAAGATTTTTAAAGCTATTTGCCTTTAATTTCTTGCTTAGAACTATTGAACTGACATGAAATTTTACCTTTGCTTGTATTTAAAGATACCACCAGCACCGCACCTTCCTTACTGACCATTCTCTACGTGAAAATGGTCCTTTTGGGGATTCTTCTTCTCATTGTAGGATTTGCTTTCTTCCAGAAGAGAAATTATACCAGGTAGGACTGAAAACTATAATGTTAAAACTCATTAGAAAGACAACATTCTTATTAGTTTGAGTTCAGAGTGGACTGGGAAAATATGTCGAGTGATCCTACCATGGGTGTTCCCTCAGTCTTCTGCAGCAAGCCTTTGTGAACAACAGAGACCAGGCACAGGTGCTCACAGCTCTGGTGAGAGGTTCTGCCTTGCTACAGTACAGTAGGAGGGACCTACCTACCCTGGCCCCATCCTTGAGGATTCTGTAGCAGAAATGAATTGCACAAACATTATAAGTGTTTGTTTACAAGTTTATTGACTTCTGTGTGTTTCTGTTTATTCTGGCTTAATTGTTACATATGTAATTTTTTTGTTTTTGTGTATTTCTAGAACATGAATATCCATATTTCTGGAAGTCCATTATTCTGAGGACACAATACAAGAAAACAGCCATTTGAAATGAACTTTGTCTTTGAAATCCAGATTACCTGTCCCTGCTGTCTTCATGTTTGTAAGAATTCATTCTACAGTTGGCAATTGTACAGTATGACCATATAGGCAAAAGCTTAGTGCTTACCATCAGATAAGCTGTGAGCGACCCATCTACTTTTTCCATTCCCCATTTCTCAGGCCAAAGAAGAAAATGGCTTAGGAAAAGAAGAAGAAGAGTGCTGGGTGGGTTTTTTTTCCACCTAAGTCTCCCAGGAGTGACCTCCATAAACTTCTTGTTCCCAAGTTCACTGTACATGATCATAAAAGTTGCATTGTCAGTACCATGACAAGCAATATATTCAAGTCAGCCACAAGCTGCTGGCCTTCTTTCCTTGCTTGCTTGCCAGCAAGTAATATGACAGTTGCCTTTTGTATTAATCATTGAATACACAACTAAGATCCATTTTCAAACAATCAGTATCTCTGCACTTTAGGACAAGTTAAAAGTTTTATCCCAGAGAAGGAAATGTCTGTATCATGGGGATAACACTGAGACTCCCTTATGTGTAAAGTCCTAGTGTCCAAATTCCCTTTACAGTCTGCATCCTGCTTTATAGGGGGTGGGATGAAATCAGTGAGGGTAAGGGTAAGACACTGGTGAACTGTAACAACTGTAAACTTAGACCTTGTCTTCACTGGATATACATAGTATTCCTATAATAAGAGTATGTTTTTAGTTAAAAGAATTATATCTTAGGTAAAGTGATTTGGGCTATTTTATTTTTAGTAAAAGTTTATTGAGAAAATGAGTGCTGAATACTAGAAGATACCAGGATGGTAGCTGCTGGTGGTAATTAAAAGATTAATTCAGCTCATGTCATACTGTAATGTAGTGGATGGTTCCAGAGAAATGGATAAAAGTGTGTTGCTATCATCTATTCTTTTATTCTATGACCCTGTTCTCAGAGTAGTTTCTTTTCAGATGGTGACTAGGGAGAGTAGAGGATTATATGTGGGATACATATGGACCAGGCCTGGAGTAGGAAACATATCTGCTCAGATTCAACTGACTAGTACTTTGTCATATGACCACACTAGTCGGCTTTTCCTTAGACACTTGAGCAAGCTCAATCAAGGTCATCAGACAAGAGCTTGTGCTGATCCTTGTCAAGTGAACAGTGTTGGGAGCCTCCTGGCTTGCAGTGTGTTGAAATGAGACAGAGTAGGACTCTGGTGTGGCTTTAAAGGCTGATGGTCTCTGGATGTTCTAGCTTTCTAACTATACTGAATACTGATGATAACTTCTAAAAAGTCCTAGAAACTTTTCTGACCATTCTGAGGGTTAAAAGCTGTTGACTTTATCTAAGGTCCCTCCCTTTGAGTCCTGAGAGTCTGTTACCTCCCAGTTGTCTAGAACTTTCTATAGCGTCCCCCAACTCCTATCTCCTGAGGTTACCTGTTTCCATTTTTTCTGCTGGCCCTCAGTGTCCTTGTCCCTGGTCCCTGGTCCTGCTTCCCCTGCTGCCCAGTACCTGGTCATGTTCCCCTCTTCTCCCCCCTCTCCCTTCTCCTACTCAGGTCCCTTCCTCCTTCTGCCTACCATGATTGCTTTCTTCTTTCTCCCAAGTGGGATTGAGGCATCCTCACTTGGGTCCTTCAGCTTGTTAACCTTCTTGAGTTCTGTAGATTATATCCTTGGTATTCTGTGCTTTTTTTTTTTGGCTAATGCCCACTTATTAGTGAGTTCATAGCATGCCTGTGCTTTTGTGTCTGATTTATCTCACTCAAAATGATATTTTCGAGTTCCATTCATTTGGCGGTAAAACTCATGATGTTCTAATTCTTAATAGTTGAGTAGTATTCCATTGTGTAAATGAACCACATTTTCTGTATCCATTCTTCTGTTGTGGGACATCTGGGTTGTTTCCAGCTTCTCACCATGGAAAATAAGGCTGCTATGAACATTTACATACATCATATTATAAAAAGCATATACTATACCCGTTGTGTTATTTATTTTCTAGTGAAGACCTTGAAAGTTAAGACTTTAAGTTAAAGTTAAAATTAAGCTAAATTAAAATTAACACTTGCTCATTCATACCAAGAAGATATGATAGGACTAAGTTACAGAAACTCAATCCAAAAAATATAATTCTCATGACTCATTTCCACTATTTCTTTTTAAATGATGGATTAATTTTTAATATAGTAAACAAATTTATAACTTGAGTTAAAATTTAAAATAACACATAATGAACCATTTAATTCTTAGCTTCTCTAAAATCTAAACATTTGCACCCAATTTTGTATGCCTATGTCTTTTTTATGTTTTTATTTACATCCTCCAAAAATCATTGTGTAAAAATATGTCAGAGGAACAGAAGAAAGGTGAAAAGCAATGATGACTTTTTACTCCCGATAATATATATTTTTTACCTTCAGTGCACTTGAATAATGCAGTTTTGACAGCAAAAACAAATGTAACTGTTTACTTCCTACCCCCTCACACACCCCAAACAAGCTGCCAGTTTAGGAGATTAACACCTGTAGCCTAACAGCTGGGGAATTAATAATGTGGCCTTTGTTCTATTTCTGCAGGAATTGCAAGGGTCTAACTTTCAGCCTTCTAGTTGAAGTTGCAGGTAGATGAAGGGACACTTTGAAAAGTGAATTTAGTGTTTATTTCTAAACACTAAAAAGTTACCTACGGATGCTCTCTAAGAAAAAGGGGGAAAGCAGAATGATCCTAGGCAGGACAAGGAAAAATTCATATACCTCTCTTTGTCCTCAGCACTTATACACCTTTCAGAATTCATGATCACACGGTAAAAAGTTCATCACAAGTTTACACATAAATTCAAATCATAAATCAAATAAGAAGTTTACAACAGAGAATGTTTACATGTGTATCCATCAGGCATAATTATCTGGCTAAACATTCATCACCTTCCACAGCTCCACAGGTTCATGGAGAGTTAAAAACCATAAGTATGTTACTAGTAAAGTTTGTATAGATAAATCCACCAATATCTTATCTTCTGCCCTAGCTCCTATAATAAACCATCAGTTCCCTTTCTATGACCTTTGGTTAATGGTTTTACAACCTCTTGGAATGTGTTCTGAGTAGTAGATTGTTTGGTTATTATCTAGCAGCAATTACATGGTAATCTGTGTGAGACAGGCTAAGTCCTCATTGCAGTTTCTTTTCAGAAAGAACCTAATAGCAGTACTACTATGAAAGAGCTTAATAAATACTGATATAATTTTAGGAATTCTTATAAGATCATCATTAAGAATTAATAAGTCATCTATTTGTTTATTCAGCATCACTACAAAACAGTACATCTTCATTGTTCTAGAGAGATCTTCTCAAAAGGGTGGGCTAATACCTACTGATTGTTATGTATGTTTAATGATAGCAGGAAAATCATATTAATAACAGTAATCTTTCCTATACTGATTTCTCCTGGGCCCTGCCTATAGAAGCAAGTCTGTCATGGATTATTTATTAATCCAAAGCAGACTCATCTCAGGAAGATCACCTGCTAGTTATTAGCTTGTCCTATGATGTTTCCTGACAGAACAGTCATTGTCACACATTTCCTGCTTGCTTATCATGCATCACATTTGTGGCATAAAGTAACTCATATATTGCTCAATAACATTTCTCCAATTTTGCAAAGATAGGTGTAAATAGTAGCCTATTTCAATTTACCTTGCATCTGACTCTGATCATTTGCTCTGGCAAATGAGATGTATGATATTTTTAGGGCAGGCATCTAAAGAAAAGGAAGGATTTTCTTTTGCTTTAGCACTTATCTGTGAAATTGCAGTACTGATGTGGTGCCTGGAGGCTCCAGAGCTAACCTTAGCCGTGGATGACACTGAAGATGGCAGCTCCTAATTGAAATGAAAAAGAGGAACAATGAAAAGACTTGAGCCTGATGACCATAGAGTTGCCCAACCAGCTGTAGACCATCTATTATCTGTTGTCTTAATGTGATAGACAATAAACTATGTTTTTCTCACCAGTGCTGCTTTGGGTTTTACTTTGTACATAACCAAGTTTAATTCTATTTGAAACTAATACTTAGCTGGTCAATTGGAAGATTTACTATCATAAAACTTGGTTGTTTTCTACTGGTGCACATTTTATGGATTATTCTTATTCTTCCCTTAAAGGCAATGAAACAACTTCAGAAGATAGCAGTAAAGGATGAGAGAATCATCTTTCACACTCTCAGGTGTATCTTCACATGTGTTCTTTATGTAACTACACTCAAATTGACTGAATCACTATGAATTCTATTGCTGTCATAAAATCAATGAAGAATGAAGATAATTTGTGTGAATTTTTCTTACTTAGTCCATTTGGGCTGCTTTCACAGAATAACCCTAATTATTACAAATGAAAAATGTTTATTACAGTTCTGGTGGCCAAGGATGTCTCAGGAATCCCTCTGTCTCTGTCTCTCTCTGTCTGTCTCTCTTTCTCTTTCTCTCTCTCTCTTCAAGAGGATCTACCTTTATGTTGTAATCAACATCTTAATGCTTTCTTCTTAATACTATTAATTTTGGTGGTGAAAGTTTAACATATGCCTGGGGCAATGTGTGGTTCATTCCTTTAACACCATCACTTAGGAAGTAAAGGTAGATGGACCTTTGCGAGTTCAAGGTTAGCCTGGACTGTAGAGCTGAGCTCCAGGACAGTCAGGGCTACACAGGAAATCTATCTTTTTTTTAATATTGAATTTTTTAATGTAAAAAAGACTAAGTCAAATTTTTAAAGCAAAGATGCCATAACCATATGGCACTGTTTCCATAATCAACGCCCATAAAATGGCATCAGTACAAAAATCTAAGCAAAGACAATAGGTTAGTAATTAGAACATCAGGTAATGTTGATTTTTAGGAAGAAGCTTAACAGATAAAAGAAGGAGGATATGACGTAAATTCAAGTATGCAATTCAAATTTACAAATTATGAAAATTCTTCACTTTTATAGCTGGCTTCTTTTGAAGGGTTAAATTCTAGCCTCATTTTTTTCATCAACAAGCCAATTGGACAAACTCATTTAACCAAATTTACATCCTAGAATATGTAAGTAAACTGAAGACATTATTCAGATGTGTAAGTTCTATTCATTTTCATCATCTCTGTGATCAGGTTGCAAAGGACACGCTTTTCTCTTTGCTTTTCCTAAGCCACTGCTTCCTGCTTCTTCAGGAATCTGGTTCTCTTTCTTAGAATCTTTAGGAGACAGGCTGAAGAATTCTCCGATGCCTTTTTGCCACTTGGGAGTTGGCCGCACACAGACTGGGTTCCCTCCTGCATACTTATTTTCAGCTTTTCTCGACGAACTTGAGGAAGAATTGTTGACAAAGGAGGAGGAGCCAAGCACCTTCCTGGGGGCTTGAGAAGCCACCACTTTTCTGTAGGCTCCTGGGACATAGTTTGCTTTGGTCCGCACCATGTTCACACAGGAAGAGACAACTTTTCATCGACTCCCCAACTGCAGATATCTCAAGTGGACAAGAACCCCAGGAACTCTATCTTGAAAAGAAAATTCAACATATGATTTTAGGCACAACACAGTCTACAGTGCACATCTGTTTGGGTTTAAATAACCAGTGTTGAATCTGTTATGGGAAGAAAGAAGGAATGAAGGAAAGAAAATCCTTCCCAGTCCTCATCCTCTCACGGGCGTAGGCAATGGATATCACTTGCAATGGCAGGCAGACTTGTTTTCTAGTCCAACAATGTAGGAAAATTTAGTGAGATCAAGAGTATGCAAAAAATTTCCGCACTTCAATTCAACATCAAAGTAGCAGTGTCCCTAATGCTAAAACAGAGTATACTAGAGTGTCCTGTGAGATTTCCTGGTGGTTATAGAATATAAGGAGAGCCTCTTGAACAAGGGGGAGGATGAATTAGCTGGAGTGTACATTAGCCACATACTGTAAGGTATTCTTGCTCGCTTGTGGAGCTTATTATTAAGTATTTAGACAAGTCTGCTTTTGCCTTATTGTTAAATCATTGGTGCCTGGAAGTAGGACATGGTGGCAATAGTTACATCATCTTGATAGCAGAGCTCTCCATCCGTCTATCATAATAAAAGAGGCAGATAATCAATACATTATGTGAGACCTGGACCTTTCATGATGGGGACTCTTAGACAATTTCTAGTATGGTATAGAGTTCACAGTAACAATATGGTAAAAGTAGTAATTGGGAAGTCTGAGCTCCTTCCAGAGACAGAGCTCGTTAGCCCAACTTTGAATGCAATGTTCTCAGAGCAGAGAGAACTGGTCCAGTTAGACATTAGAGCCAAGGAACATCTTCCAAAGTATGAAATGTGATTATAGACCAGAATTAGATGGTCTACAGCCCTAAGGATTAATTGGTAAAAGGAGACAGAAGTCAATACTCATAGACATGTCTATTTGATTTACCTTAATCATGTCATTAATCTGATGAGGCCAGACGTTACAATAATGTTTTCATCTGCTTCACATTTAAGTACACTGATGTTCCAATAGAAGTGGTAGAGTACAGGCTGTAGCCCAGAGGTCCTCCACAACACTCTTCCATTCTAGGTCTTCTTCTTCAAGAGAACTGGGACGAAGAGGAGAAAGAGGACATAGGATTGTTCTGGAATCAGAAATCTCCATAAGGAACAGGAAAGTGACTTTCCAATCAGTAAAGAGAAAAATAAAAGTCATAAATCGTAAGACCCTACTTCTGAAGACACAACACACCTTGGATGCACTATACAGAGAATGCTAGCTGGAACTGAGCTGGAGTCTTCCTCCTTACTGACTAGTTTCTATAGCTTCTATGGCCTGATATGGAATAATGGAGGAGAATTGCAATCTCATAGAAAACCAAGGAAAATTTTATGAACCACTGTATATACTTGATAGATTATGTAACTACTCTACTGTATTATAGAGGGACCCAAAGGAAGTTGGTGCTTATCTTTTTTCAGTTTGAGACTGACTGAAGAAAGAACCCGTGTTCCTTTTTATGCTCTGCTTGATTCCCATGACCTCTTTTGGACCTCTAATTCTCCAAAACAGCACTTTCCTGGAATTAAGGGAACTGATGGATACCACATGCACCTAGACATGGGGAAAACTTGGCCCTCTTCTTTGGCATTTCTCTTGACAGCCTGGCTTATAGGGTGAATTATTACTTTGTATGTTATGATTTATTTATTTATTTATTTATTTATTTATTTACATTACATCCTGTTTGCAGCCTGACCCCATTCTTCCTGTTCTTCCCACATACACAGGTCCTTCCCTTTCTCTTCTGAGAAGGCAGAACCAACCCTCCACCCCAATCCCAACCAGTCCTTCCCACCCACCTCCTCAGCTTTCAGTATCAACTCCCACTGGTATACCAAGTCACTGCAGGACTAGGTGCATACCCTCTCACTGAACCAGACAAGGCAGTCCAGTTAGAAGAATGGGATCGACAGGCATGCAACATAGTTAGAGATAGCCCCTGCTCTAGTTGTTGGGGAATCTGCATGAAGACCAAGCTGCACATCTACTACATATGTGTGGTAGGCTTAGGTTGCTTGCTCTTTGGATGATGGGTTAGTCTCTGGGAGCCTAGGGGCCTAAATTAGTTCACTCTATTATTCTTTTTGTGGAGTCCCTTTCCCCCTTGGGTCCCTGAATCCTTCCTACAACTCTTTCACAAGACTTCTAGAGGTATGTCTATTTTTTCTCTGTGGTTCTCTGCATCTGTTTCCATCCACAGGTGGAGCCTCTCAGAGGACAGCTATGTTAGGCTCTTGTATGCAAGCAAAACAGAGTATCATTACCAGTATCAGGGAATGATTCTTGCCCATGGGATGGGTGTCAAGTTGGGCCAGTCATTAGTTGGCCATTCCCTCAGTCTCTGCATATCTTGTAGGCAGAACACATTTTGAGTTGAAGGTTTTGTGGGTGGGTTGCTGTACTTATACTCCACTGGAAGTCCTGGGTAGCTACAGGAGGTGGCTTAAGTGACCATATCTCCCACTGCTAGGAATCTCAGCTAGTATCACCTCCATAGATTCTCTGGACTCTCCCTTGTCCTGGGTCTCTGGCACAACCGAGAGATGGCCCCATCCCTCTGCCAGCTGCCTATTTCCATTCTTTTCCTTCTGCTTTCCCTATACCTTATCTCCCACCCTGTTTCCATCTACATCTTCTCTCATATTCAGTTACCTCCCTCCATCTACTTCCAATATCTATTTTATCTTACCTTTCTGAGTAAGATTCAAGCATCCTCTCTAGAGCTCTCTTTGTTATTTGGCTTCTTTTGGACTGCAGATTATATTGTGATTATCTTTATGGCTAATATCCACTTAAAAGAGAACATTCCATGTATGTCCTTCTCATCTTGGTTACCTCACTTAGAATATTTCCAGTTCCATCATTTGCCTGGTAATTTCATGATGTCCATGTTTTTAATAGCTGAGTAGTATTCCATTGTATAAATGATCCACACTTTCTTTATCCATTTTTCAGTTGAGGGACATCTGCATTCTTTACAGTTTCTAGCTATTATGAATAAATCTGCCATGAACATATTTGAGCAAGTGTCTTTCTGGTATGGTGGAGCATCTTGGGGTATATGCCCAGGAGGGATATAGCTGGGTCTTGGCATAGAGCTATTCCCAATTTTCAAGAAACTGCCAAATTGATTTCTAGAGTGTTTGTGTTCATTCTCATTCCCACCAGCAATGCAAGAGAGTGTTTCCGTTGCTCTAAATTCTTGCCAACATGTGCCATCCATTGAGTTTTTTATCTTAGACACTCTGATGGGTGTAAGGTAGAGTCTCAGAATCATTTTGGATTGCTTTTTCATGACTAAAGATGTTGAACATTTATTTAACTGTTTCTCAGCAACAAGAGACTCCTTTGTTGACAATTCTCTGTTTTAACTCTGTATCCCATTTTTTAAAATTGGATTATTTTGTTTGTTGGTGTCTAACTTCTTGAGTTCTTTATGTATTTTGGATATCAGCCCTCTAATGGACATAGATTTGGTGAAGATCTTATCCCAACCAGTAGGCTGCTGTTTTGTCTTATTGTATCCTTTGCCTTACAGAAGTTTTTCAATTTTATGAGTTCCCATATTATCAATTGGTGACCTTCATGCCTGAGCTATTGGTGTCCTGTCCAGATGTGTTAAAGGCTATTCTCCACTTTCTCTTCAATTAGATTTAGTGTAACTTGTTTTACGTTGAGGTCTTTGATCCACATTGACTTAAGTCAGCATAATTTGTTAAAGAGGCTTTCTTCTTTCCATTGTATGATTTTGGCTTCTTTGTCACAAATCAAGTGTCCATAGGTGTGTGGATTTATTTCTGGGTCTCCAATTCAATTTCATTGATCCACCTATCATTTTCTATACTAATATCATGCAGTTTTTATTACTATTGCTCTGTAATACAGCTTGAAGTTAGGGATAGAGATACTTCTAGAAGTTCTTTTATTGTACCGGGTTGTTTAAGCTATCCTGGGATTTTTTTTCCGTATTGCAAAGCAACATAAATACAAGCAGCATAGAGATTTTGCTCAATGCTGACATATTTGTTGTTAAATGTTTGTGAAGAACTAGGGAAATGAGTGCCTAGGTTGAAGTACAAGCTGGTACACAAATCATAAAAGCTAATCTGATGCTGCTGTAGGTTTAAATGTGTATATCCTATATGTGTATACCTAATTAATGTATATGTCTGTAACTTAATTGTAATTTAAAATACCTATACATACAGAATGATGGGAAATATATACATTGTATTCATCCATATAAGAGCAAAATATTTTAAATGAGTTGTGTTTTGTCAGTAGTGAAGATCTTATAATTGAGGGTCTTAAATTACCCCCCCCCATAGCTTGGTTTAGCAATTGTAGAACTATTAGAAGGCAATGGAAATGTTTAGGAAGCAGGAGGGGGGACACTAATAGAAGTTACCAAATTCAGGTCATTAGCATGTGCCCTGGAAGTGGATATTGGAACCCTAGCCTTCTCTCCATTTTTTGTTGCCCGTCTTCTATAGCGTAATCCACCCTGCTCTGTCTTACAACCCTGGACCTTAATATACTGCCCACTATAGGTCCAACATGAACAGAAGCCTCTATCACTAGGGACTTTTCAGATGATTTTCTTAGGTATTTTCTCATAGCAATAGAAAATTGATGAATGACTACCTGACTGAAAAAAGAAACAGTGCATCCATACTACAGGGCAGTAAGCAACAGTTAAAAGGAAAGGTAGATATCTGTAAACTGATATGTAACCATCTCTAAAACATGACAGAAGGAAAAGCTAGTTATAGAATCACTAAGTATTTATCTATAAATAACCAAGAAAATGAGCATCTTTCATATTGTGTGTATTGGAGGAAAACATTCTAGAAGGTTCACAATTTACTGATAACAGTAGCCACATTTTAGAAATGGAGAGGCAATGAGGAGGATTTAAGCTTTGTATGTAGTATTACAATTTTCAATAAGAGTGAATCCATGGCATGAGATATGTGATGTTTTACTTAGACATTAGAGGGTTGGTTTCCTTCTTCGATTGTTTGTTTTCTTAGTAACTGAAGATCATAAAGCAAATTGCCTCAAATGTTTACTCTTCAAAGAAGGTAAAACCTGAGTTATTTTCTTACAGTGTTTTTTATTTAAGCGTTATGCATCTCCCATGTGCTAGAATACCACCCAGATGACCGATCTGAACTCCTGAAGAACCTGGGCTTTCTTGAGTCATATTGTTTCATTTACCCAACAGTGAGACAGACCATTTACCTTGAAATTCTTCAATGTCTCATGTGGTCAGAAATTGTGTTTCAGACTCTGTTCCAGTGAAGGGAGTTTGAGGATTTCCATAGTGACAGATCTCTTCCAGCTCATTAAACTTAAAAGCATGAGGTCAGAGGAGGCAGTAACACATCTCCAGAAACAGATCATTACCTTAGCCACAGCTGCCACTCTGCTGTGGAAAGGCTGTTGGTGTACGCACAGAACATATTAAAATCCTAAAGCCTGGTTATAATTCTTCCACTGGGATACACTAAAATGTCTATCCTTTTCATCAAAAGTTAGAGATTTGGGAAAACAAACACAAGTTTAAAAATGATCGCTCCTCTCAAGTGGTTTGCAATCCCATAGGGAGAACAACAATATCAACCAACCAGATCTCCCAGAGCTCACAGGGACTAAACCACCAACCAAGGAGTACACATGGAGCGACCCATGTTCCCAGCTGCATATGTAGCAGAGGATGAGCTGGACTTGTTGGGCATCAATGGGAGGAGAGGCCGTTGGTCCTGTGAAGGCTTGATGCCCCAGTGTAGGGGAATGCCAGGGTGGGAGTGGGTGGGTGGGTGGGGGAGCACCCTCATAGGAGCAGGGGGAGGGGGGATGGGATAGGGGGTTTCCAGAGGGGAAACTAAGAAAGGAGATAACATTTGAAATGTAAATAAAATTTCCAGTAAAAGAAAAAAATGATTGCTCCTTTAAGCAACAGAATAAAACTGAGCAGAATATGAATGTTGGCAACATACACTGTCACCTAAAACAGAAGGGAAGAGATATTTTACATGGACATGGACAGTGGCTCAGTTGGTAAAGGTGATTACTATCAAACCTGAGGACATGGGTTCTAGTCCCAGGACTGACTCATGGAAGTCACCAAATAACCCAATTTGAATTCACAGAGAAACTACTGAATAAGTTGCCATATATTCTTTGATAAGTTCAAGCCAGCATACAAGGATGAGTTCAGTAGTCATTTTGTTTATGTTAAGCTCATTACCTAAGAAAATGAGCAAATACCATAGATTTTAGAGCTGTGTTTGCTTCTTGAGAAGCAATACCAAGGAAGGGCATGTTTGGAGCTTTGAGTAACAAAATGTGGAGCACACTTTGGGAAATACTTGTCCAAATTCATGTAGATGTACAGATTCATCAGCTGTACACATAAGGTTTGCTCACTTTCCGTTATATGACTTGCCCTTTTAAAACTACTGCTTTAAAGGGGAATTTCCATAAATTGTATGTTAATGTTTTAATACCGTGATAGAGTGAATGAGTTACACTTTGGCTTCCTTCTTTATCTTTCAGCAAACATCACTGCCATTTTCTCCTGTGCAGGCTTAGTCATCCAACTAGCAGCAGACTGGAGATGAAGATAAAGTTAGGGGAAATGAGGAAGAAAAGTCTCTCTTAAATCGGTGAACTGAGAGTAAACAAAGTTGACCAAACTGTCATCACTGAGTCTACCCAAGAGGTTACGATTTGTGCTTAGCTAGATTCCATTCCTGATGCATGCTTTGGGGAGGACTCCTGCTTTGACCTTGCTGATCTTCTTCGCTATGTTGGTGCCTGGTAAGTCTGACATTCTGAGAATTTTAGGAAATGAGATTTTCTTTGAAGTTTACTTTGGACTATGATAATCCTCCTGCCTCAGCCTCTTCTGATTCCTTGAATTACAGGAACACACGTTTGTTGCAGGCTAATACTCTACCATTTACTTTTAAGCTGATTATTCTTGATAAACAGGTTTTCTACAAATATTCCACTAAACTATTTGGTTAGTCATAATTGTGAATTTAAAGATTAGAGACTGCCTGAAAAATAAATGCTTTACTAGATTTCTTGCTTGCTTCATCTTTACAGTTGACTTGTATGGGGGGGGTATTTGAGAAGGGAAGCATCTGGATCCAGAGTAAAGTGGAGGCACTGGGCTTAGCTAGGAGGGGGCAGTCCTCCTGCACTATAAGGGAAAGGGGGATGACGTGGTCTCGATGCAGGCCAGTGTGTACACTGATGCCACAGATTATGGAATCTTCTTAAAGCATTTGAAGTAAAAGTGTTGGAAGTTACTAGTAGGAGGGGGAAGCAGAGTCTAAAATAATCCTTATGAGGACAGGACAGCCGAGCCCACCAGCTACAGTGCTAGAGCTCTCTGCCTTAGCCCTGTCTCTCCAGAACCACAGTTCCTAAGCAGACTGATCGATGTAAAAACAAACTGACTTTTCTTCAAATACAAAAATACCATCTATGTCCTTCTACTTCAAGATGTATAAGATGAAGAATCTGAGATCAAGTACACTATTAATAACCCATTCTCATCAATTAAGAAAGCAGGAGGGTCATTCATGAAATTAATCTAACTTACTTTAAAAATTTTAAAGTATGTATGTATGTATGCATTTACTGATCCCTTTAAGGAATCAGCTTTAGTTTTGTTTATTTTCTCTGTTCTTGTGTTCACTGATTTTGGCTCTCAATTTCTTCCTCTTCCTCTTCCTCTTCCTCTTCCTCTTCCTCTTCCTCCTCCACTTCCTCTTCCTCCTCCTCTCCCTCTCCTCCTCCTCTTCCTCCTCCTCCTCCTCCTCCTTCTCCTCCTCCCCTTCCTCCCTCTCCTTCTCCCATGGTATGGTTCTATCTTTTAAAATTTGTTACTATTTTGGGCCAGAGAGATAGATCAGTGGTTAACAGTAGTTAAGATCTGGCTGCTCTTTCAAAGGACTTGGTTTTGAATCCTAGCATCCACATGGTGGCTCACAACTATTTGTAACTCCAGTTCCAGGAGATCTAATGTCCCTTTGGGGCTTCTGAGGGCAGCAGGCATGTAAATGATGCACATAGATACATACAGGTAATATACCCATATATATAATAAAATTTAAGAAATTGAAATAGGTATCTTACAGCTCAGGATATAGTCTATTTTCATGAAAGCTCCATTTTAGCTCTGAAAAAATGTATTCTTCTACTGTAGGAAGTCAATTTGTGGAGTATAAATTATACAGAGCTGGTGACATTCGGTGTGTTCAGCTTTGCCTTTCATGATTTTGCAACTATTGTTGGTTTTTCCCTTTCTGAAAGAGGGAGGGATGTTGAAATCTCTGAACTATGAGTGTATTTATTTACCTCTTGCTTCCAGCAATTTGCAACAGGTTTTGCTTTTTCATCTAGACTCTCTTTTGTTAGGTACCCACAAGCTAAGAATTGGGATTTGTTTTCCGAGGAGAATTGATGGTACATCTTTATTCAATGCTTTTATCCTTAATATCTTTTCTTGATCTCAAATTTTATCTATCTAAAATTGATACAATTGTCCACCTTTGTTCACTGTTAGCATAGATTTTGAAATTCATCTTCCTTCACACTCAAACCTTTGAGAATGGAAGAGGAATGGTTTCTCAAATTTCCAAGGAAAGTGGAAAAAATGTGGAATCCTGTGGTAGAAGCATATCTCCTAAAGTAACAAAGGCCATGACCTCATTGTTTTCCTAGAGATTAGGTAGGTTGTAACTGCAAAGATCAACAAAAACTAAGATAATGCCAGAATGCATAGATGAGGGCAATTTTGATTTTTAAGTAGTCTACAAGAAGTCAAGAGAAGTAATTGCCAGCAGAAATCTGGAGCTACGAAGCTAGCAAAACAAGTACACATGGATCTTCATTTCAATTTTTCCATTGATTTCGGCTTTATTATTTATTTATTTATTTTTTGTTCCCTTGTTACAAAGTAGAAAAATATAAAGGAGGAAGAGAGATAATGGTTGAATCATTTCTTATTGTGAGTCTAAATTTATTGAAAAAATTCTACATTGTCTAGGTAAGATGCCAATCACATGATCAAACAAAATTAATTAGGGTGTGGTATCTGGAGAAAGTTTATAAGATCAGCTCATGCGAGGATGTCCACACTAAGGCCATGCCTGGGGAAATGGTTAGGATGTGGCGAAAGGGAAGGAGTCCCTGGATGCATGTAAGTTTAAATCTCCACTTTCAGATTCTGTTTAAATCTGCACTTTCAGAGCAAGCTGTTGTTGGTTCCACTCCTGACATAGCTCCACCAACAGCCAGCTGGTTCCCAAATCAGGGAACTTTGTTTCCTCCATCTCTCGTGCGGCTAACTCCGCCAAGCCGCCCTGGTCTCATTCAACTTCACCAGTTGCCAGCTGATGCTATTCTCATCAACACTGGGAGCTACAATTGCTCTACATCAGCTAACCACCTGGAGGCTAGCTCTGCCAATCTTCTAACAACCGCCCAGGCTGTGCCCTTTCTCCTGTCTACCTCAGTCGCCACAGATGAAAAACACCAGACAGCCTTAGTATGTTAAAACCAGCCAGATAACACAACTGCTTGGTGAAGAATCTCTAGGCCCAAATGCATCAGCTATCGTATGTTGGAATTCCTCTGGTGGTGGAGGCAGCCATCTGTTCTAGTTCCCCTAGGCCTCACATGGTCCGTGCTCCTCCCTCCAAAGCCTCCCCCTCTCATTTTTTTCCTTTCCTCTTGGGACCCGGAAATCCCACCTTCTTTCCCTCACCCAGCGATTGGCTTCTGCCGTCCTTATTGACATGAGCAGAAAACAATTAGGGAACCAGACATTAGTATCAGCTCCTCCCCCTACAGTCTCTTGTAAAATACTATTTGTTAAATGAGTTATCTTATATATTGGAAACCATTAATTAATACCCTATAAGTGTGAATTTCAAGATACTAATATACTTTCATCCCCAGATGGCATAACATTTAATGATGTCTTACAATAATTTTTGGTGAATAATTTTAGTCGTGGTGACTGATTATTGTGTTGAATAAGACTTTATTGAGAAAGAAGGCTTTTACTCTACATGAAAATATAAAATAGACTCTTTTTAAAATATTTTCTAGATTCAAGTTGTTCAGTTAAAGGACAGAAGCAGATGACACAGGATGGTTCATTTCCTTTTTCAGACTGTAGTATCTTCTGCGATGCAGTGGATGTCACCGTGGAGATGGAGAGTGAGTCTTGGTTAGAAAAGTAGCTAATCCCCTGTCTGCAGCATTCCAGCCTGATACTTAGTAGAAGCACTCAGCGGTCCAAGTGCTTTGCTGTGACAGGCCCGGAATAATCAGTCTGCTAGTTGTCTCCCAAACAAGGCACATCCTGGTTTGCCTTTAAGCCTTTGTTAACTTGAAGTCATGGAAAGATCATGGGTACCTTAGTCACTGTTCTATTGTTGTAAAGGGACACTATGACCAAGGCAACTTTTATAAAATAAAGCATTTAATGGAGAGCTGGCTTACAGTTTCAGAAGTTTCGTCCATTACATCAGGGTGGCGAAATGGTGGCACTCACATGAGCTTTTGAAACTTCAAAGCCCAACCCTGGTGACACACTTCCTTTGACAAGGCCACACTCAATCCAAGAAAGCCACACCTACTAATTCTTTTAATCTGTTGCACTAACAGTTTCACCCCCTTGTGATTAAGCATTCAAATGTAGGAGCCTGTGGGACCATTCCCATTACAACCTCCACAATGGGCTTAATTTCCTCTTTGGTCTGTGTTAAAGTTCCAGCTTATTCTTTATCTACTTACATGGTCTTTATTTGGCCATAAAATGTGTGGCCAGAGGAGGTAAACAATAAAACAACAAGAAAAGAGAGAGATTATAGGAAAGCCAAGACTTATTCATGCAATATGCTCTTTCAGACTGTAACTGTTTCTAATATGTTAAAGTAAGGTCATTCTGACACTTTTGATTGAATAAACAACCTTCAGTAAACCCTTATCAGTCAGTGCCTTTTGCCAATGTACAGGAGGTATGAGGTTCTACATTGAAAAATCTCGTAGATTCTTGAGTTTAATTTTAAACTATTAAAGAAAGCACAATGGCCAATCTGTTTATTTAATTCTGATAGAATACAGAAACAAAATCTATGGGCAACACTCACATAGCTGAATTGTCTGTGAGTTTACACTTACCTAATAGGAAGAAAAGACATGTTACGAAATTTTTATGGTTTTGAACATATTCTTTTTTTTTACTAGAAGTAAATATTTCTAACCATCTTCTATTTCTATTGATTATTATTACTTTTTTGGAAGTAAATATTTCTAAGCATCATCTGAGATGATCTGGCAGGGGAAACTTTATAATCTTTTAAATTGAATTGATCTTACTTACTTAGTAATCCAAAAATAAAAAATAAACATACAAATTTCTAACTAGTTTAATGTGAACGCCATGAGTTACTTTTAATGACAATGTAGTATATTTTTCTACTTTAATGCTTATCTAAATCCTTAGGAGGAGGCTTGTTGATTATATTAGTACTTACCAAAACTTAAGCGGAGACAATCAAATGACTGAGTATTCTATTTGTTTCTCCAGAAGCACAAATTGTATGATGACACCAATATTGTCCACCACCCATAAATTAGATTTAGAATGCTATTTTTGTAATTTAATGTAATTACATTGTTTTTATGTTTGGCTTACTAGATCTTAGTACAAATACTAAGAAGCAATTGTCTGTCCCTAGATAGCAAAACTCCTGTGTTAACTACAAATACTTTAAAACACATGCTGATTCACTGGAAATGTGTATCAGTGGATACATATAATAAGTGTATCAATTTGCTTAAAAATAATGCCTGTTTTGTGAATTATAATTTATTAATTGTACTGGTTTTGGAACATAATTACCAGCACAAAAGATACTGTAGTACAACTTTATGTAGTCTACTGTAGGTAAGTTGAACATACCAAGTCCTTTATTAAGCTCCCTCTTTCTCTCTCCTTGCCTGTGTTTTGTGTGTGTGTGTGTGTCCAGTTAGCACTCCAGTGTCTGTACAGATAGATACAAAGGCTTGGCTCTACTGCCCTTCTAGTTCATCACAAAAAACAGCACTTATAATATGGAAAATAACCCCCAGAAGCTGGCCTTCCTGCAGACTTCCCTACAGAGCAGAATTGCAGCAGATCAGTGAAAAAATCTGTACTGACCGAAAAAACACCCAGGCCTCCCTGCTTCAGCAGAATTCTGATCTTCAGATCAGCGGAGAGGCCCGTGAGCAGGATGGACATTATTCATGTCAGATAGCAACAACTGACGGGATTTTCCAAACGAGACATGTCCAAGTGCTGGGTAAGCCACATACTGTGCTATTTTAGGTCACCAACTTTTAGAAACAAATGTCTTCATAATTTAAGATAAGATTGAATCTTTATTTTCTTTCCATCTCTACAGTCTCCTCTGAAGTAAGCGGCTTTCCAGGGAAAAATAGAACTGCAGTCTGTGAGACAATTGCAGGCAAGCCTGCTGTGCAGATCTTTTGGATTCCGGATGGGGATTGTGTCACTAAGGATGAATCACACAGCAATGGCACCGTGTCTGTCAGGAGCACATGTCGCTGGAGTCAAGACAATGGCCAAGATGTGTTTTGCTTTGTCTCCCATTTGACTGGCAACCAAACTCTCTCCATAAAACAGAATCAAGGTACGTATCCTGCCCCCTTTTTAAAAAGAAGAAATAACAGATATTTAAGTTATTCTTCCATGAAAGATAAATATTTGAATTTCTGTCTGTTAGTGACAAATGTGGTAAAAAGCCACTTAGGGAAGGAAAGAGGAAAGAGCAATATCTTGAAGCAGAAACCATGGAAGAATGCTGTGTGCTAGCTCCTCAGACCCATGCTAAGCCATCTGTCTGTCTGTCTGTCTGTCTGTCTGTCTGTCTGTCTGTCTATGTATGTATGTATGTATGTATGTATGTATGTATGTATATATATGCCTGCCTATCTATCTATCTATCTATCTATCTATCTATCTATCTATCTATCTATCTAAGTGTTTCATAATCCATATTTTCATAATCCATATTTTCATAATCCAGGATGTTTCCATAATCCATGTATCAGGTCCCGAGATTTGCTAGGATGGTTCACAGAACTGAGGAAGGTACCTTGCTTACACTTACTGTACTGGCTTATTATGAAGACTGCAACACAGAGATAGACAAATTGAATAGACTCATAGGGCCCTCTATGGAAGAAGGAGCACAGAGCTTCATGCCATCGCAAGGATTTCTGTGCTCCCAGTTCCTTGATGTTATCCCCATATAGAAGCTCTTCAAACTGTACTGTTTAGGACTTATGTTAATACATAGTCATGAGGGTTAATCATTGATCATTGGTGATTAACTCAATCTCAAGCTATTCTTCCTTTATAGGACATTTAATGAGGGTTAATCATTGATCATTGGTGATTAACTCAATCTCAAGCTATTCTTCCTTTATAGGACGTTTATGGTGGTGATGGTGATAGTATGAGGCTCCAAGTCCTAACTCACTAATTACAATTTAGTCTTTCTGGTGATAGCCCCAACCATGAAGCTCTCTAAGAGCTTCTAGACAGCAGTCATTTTATTGGAATAGTAAAGACATTTTTATTATGATGGTAATTCTTTTAGGAGCTGTATTTTAGAAGATGGAAAATAAAGATTATATATGTATTTTTTATTTCAAATTTAATTTTTTTTGAGATAAAGTATCTCTACATGGTCATGGCTGTCTTAGAATCTGTAAAGAAGTTCTGATTATCATAGATCTGATCTCCATATTTCCTTTTATGTCTTCTAAAAAGGATTCAAGTTAATTTATTCTCAGATGTTTTTTCAAGTTGCTTCTTTCCCATGAAAAATCCCCTTCCCCTAACCTCTTTCATCTAGTAGGCTATCAAGACACTATCCTAAATCCACTTCTTCCTGACTTGAAGCTAATGTTGAGTAGTCATTTTGATTCTTCAGATGTTTTAGAGCATTTTATCCTCACCGAGCACTGTTTGATGGTTTGTAAGTCATCTAAAACAACTCTGACAACAAAAACACCACTGGAAGTGTCATCAGATCCAATTTCAAGCTGTACTATGCAGGCAAAGTAGCAAAATAAGAATGATATTAGTACAAATACAGACATATTGATCAATGCAACAGAATTGAGGACCTGCATAAAAGTCCATGGAGCTATAGTGACCTGATCTTTCACAAAATTCTAAAAAAAATCACTGAAGAAAAGATAGCATCTGTATAGATGGTGTTGGGAAATTGGATGAAGAATGAACATGTAGAAGAATAAAACAATTCTCTTTGCATGGACAAAATTCCAAATGGATCAAACATCTCAATGTTATATCTGTAATACTTAGAACTTCCATAAGAAAGAGCAGCAAGTATACTATGTACATAGGCTTAGGTAAGGACTTTCTGAATAGGACTCTGGTTGCTTAGGAAATAAAATAGAAACTCAGCAAATGGGACTATAGTGTGATTTATTTTGTGTGCCTGGCCTTTTAAAGGATCCTCAGTTGCTAGTCAGCTGGCCTGTTGGGAGTGCTTGGCCCTTAGACCTGCTCGAGCCTATGACTTTCAATGTTGTCTCTTGGACTTCAGGGAACAGGAGAGGATACAAAAGCCAGCAGAAGCTGACAGAGGGGAGTAGGATTTGAGTAGGATGAGGGTAGGATCCAGGTGACAGAAGACTAGGGTCAGAGAGTAGGGTTACAAAAGACAATTAGTGCAAAAAAGAGATTGAACAGAGTTAAAAAAGAAGAGAGTTGAGCCAGCAGAAGCTGGGCCGAGCCATAGAAGATATTGTTAGGAGAGAGCTAGGAGAAGGCTCACAAAGTAGGGTGGAGAATAAAAAGGAAAAAGCTACATGGGACTTCATGAGACTAAAAAGGTTTCTGTACTGCCAAGGATAACTGTTAAGTAACTGAAAGGCAGCCTACAGCGTGGGAAATTTTTTTGCCATCTGCAGATCTGTGGATCTAGAATATGCAAGGCATCAAGAAACTGTAACCATTAGAAAAACAGACAACCAAATTGAAAAATGAGCTACAGAACTGAATAGAGATTTCTCAGAAGGAAGGCAATTGGTTAAAGAAATATTTTTAAAGCTCTTCACCATCCTTAGCCACAAGGGTAATGCAAATTCAAACTGCTTTGAGATTTTATCTTAATCCAACCAGAATGGCTAATATTAAGACAATAAAAGTCAACGGATGTAGGGAGCAGGGAACCTTTACTCTTGGTAGGACTACAAAGGTTCAGGTTCCATGGAGATCAATGTGACTGTTCCTCAGAAAACTAGAAATAGTGACCAAACTCGCCCATTCTCAGAAATTTACCAAAGTACAGAGATAATATGCCAATCTATATTCATAAATGCTCTAGTCCTAATAGCTAGAACATGGAGATAGCCTAGATGATGAATGAATAATGCCCATGTGTGCACTAATGGCCTGGATAATGAAGAGGCTGCTAATTGCTTCCGATTGGATTTAAGGCCACAGAAGACAATAAATGCTTGGTATTTTAAGTGTGTCCAGGAGCCCATGGATGGAGAGACCACAGCCTATTATTCTGCAAAAAAGATCTAGAATAAAACTCTCCCAATTTGGATCACTCTACCTCAATTTGCAACTCTCATATATCTTCAGAAAAGTTTCTTTTTTTTTTTCAGTGAAGAATGGTTAAAACAAAAACTCTCAACTGGTCAAGGAAGAAAAAGCAGAAAGATTGTAAAATTCAACAATCAGGGAAGATCAAAGAAAAACAGCTTTTGGATGGGACAGGGTCTTTGAGCTCACAAGTTCATAGCAATGTAGTTTTCTGTATAGGACTCTCACAAGACCACAGCAGTCAATATTCTAACACAGAATAGAAAGGGTCTCAGGAGTCCCCACCCTGCCAACTGAGGAAGTATGGACAGTTAATGGTTTCTTGAGGAGAGAGAGTCAGTTATCTCTAAGGGTATTGCTTCTGGTAGGCTCCAACCTAGGAGTATATGGACAACATAACCTGAAGCCAGTGGGCTATTAAAAAATCCACAAAGTTTGTGAGGTAACAAAGTAGGGTATGGACCTGACAGGAGTTAGAGGATGAGTTAGACATTAATATGATCACAGTACTTTGTGTTAAATTCTCAATTTTTTAAAGAAAAAATAAAAATAAAATGTAATAATATCTTTCAAAGAGGATCTAAGTTGGATCTGACCTGAAAAACCTCCTTCCTGAGGACTAACTTCCATAGTCACCAAAGCTACTGTGCAAGCTGCCTAAAGGGGGAAGCAGCTTTACTACCTAGCTGTAAAGCTTATGAGCCACAGCAATGAAAAGCATGGCTGGTCTCTAAGGTATAACAGTGGCAATCATATCTTGGCCTCAACCAAGAGGAGGAAAATCATGGCTGATACTAGAGACTCAAAGTTAGTGAAGCCATTGATGTTAAAGAGAAAGCTACCACTGCCCTTCACCTAACCAGCATAATGCCTAAATTCTAAATACCCTTACCAATAAGTATGGCTCTTCACCCTTACCAAAGAAGCGTCTATTTGTGATAGAAACCATCACAAAGAGCTGCAAATAGTCAGATTGCAGAGAACACTGATCATAGGACATTTAGCTCCCAAGGATACATCTACAACACAATTCCTACCTGTAATGAATGCTCAGGGAATGTTGTTGAAGAGGAGTCAGAAACGTTATAAGAGCCAGAGAAGCAAGAAATCTGTAGGAAGATTGTGTTTCCTAGAAATGTCAGGGAAGCTTCACCCATGAAACTGAGCAATATGGCTGCCTAAACACGTTCTGAACAATAGATATACAAATGTGGAAGGGGAAAATCTCACTGGGCCTCACCCTTAGAAAAAGAACTACAGTTAACTAAAGATGAGAGTGGGAGAAGCAGTCTTCTTTCAAGGATGACCCCCTAATTGGTTATCCAATATCAAGGGGTGGTCCAATATCAAGCCTGAAATTATGTACATGCAAGCATATCTGAATGAACACAGCAGATTTTATTTACATATTATGTATAAATATGTAATGGTAACAATTTTAAAAGAAGAGGCTGGGAATTTGGGAGGGGTCATTAGAAGGCAGGGGCACCTTGGGGAGCTTGGAGCAAGGAAAAAGAATACATGGAAATCATGCAACTATATTTTCATAAGAACAAAAATTTGCATGTGAAATTTTCCCTTGTAACTGGGAAGTGTTAATAATACTTAGTGTGCATTTCTTCACTTTAAAATATTTGCCAATCCCTATCAAGCACAAAAGCTAAACTTGGTCCCTAAACTTGATTCTGAAATAATGATCTGAACTCTATCTGTATTATATTTGATATAACTGACATTCTGTAAACCTTTGGAACTATTTTACATGATTTTTTAATGCTGTTTGCCTCTAATTTCTTGCTAAGAACTATTATCAAACTGACCAGACATTTTACCCTTGCCAGTATTTAAAGGTACAACCATCACCCTGCCTTCCTTGCTGATCATTCTCTATGTGAAACTGGCCATAATTCTTCTCATCATAGGATTTGCTTTCTTCCAGAAAAGAAACTATTTCAGGTAGGAACCAAAAAATAAAATGTTAAGACTCATTCAAAAGAAAACATTGTCACAACTTGGAGTTCACAGATGACTGGGAAAGTATGTTATGTGGTCCCATCATGGGTGTTCTCTCAGCCTTTCTTCTGCTTCAGTCATTTGTGAACAATGGAGCCCAGACACAGGTGGCCACAGCTCTGGCAAGAGATTCTGTCTTGCTATAGTTCTAATCCAGCAGGAACTTATCCTGATTTCGTCTCTAAGGATTCAGTGGTAGAAATGAAGTTGCTGGAACTTTATTAGTGTTAGTTTCCCAGTTTCTTGATTTCTGTGGGCTTCTGCTGATTCCTGCTTAATTGTACGTTATGTAATTTTTTTGTTTTTGTTTTTGTTTTTGTGTATTTCTAGAACATGGATATCCAGATTTCTGGAAGGCCATTAATCTGAAGACACAATACAAGAAAACAGTCATTCGAAATCAACTTTCTCTTTGAAATACAGCTTACCTGTCTTAGGCTTCATGTTTGTTAGAATTCATTCCACAGTTGGCAATCATACAGTATGATTATATAGGCAAAAGCTTAGTGCTTACCATCAGATATGCTGTGAATGACCCTTCTACTCTCTCCCTTTTCCACTTCTCAGGCCAAAGGAGAAAATGGCTGAGGAAAAAGTAAACAAGAGTGCTGGGTGGTTTTTCTTCACCTAAGTCCCCCAGGAGTGGCTTCCATCAACTTCTTCCCAGGTTCATTTTACATGATCATAAGTGTTTCATTATCAGTACCATGACAAGCAACACTTTTAAGTAGGCCACTAGCTGCTGGCCTTTTTTTCTTGCTTGCTTGCTTGCTTGCTCTCAAGTAACATGATAGTTGCCTTTTGTATTAATCATTGATTACATGGTTAGGATCCATTTTTTTTAGCATTATCTCTGCACTTTAGGAGAAGTTAAAAGTTGATCCCAGAGAAGCCACTGACAGTATAATGGAGGTAACACCAAAGACTCCTTTTGCTATGTAAAGCTCTAGTGTCTAAATTCCCTATGCTGTCTATATTCTGCCTTATAGAGGGTGGGATGAATCAGTGAAGGTAAGAGTAAGATACTGGTGAACTGTAACAACTATAAACCCAGCCCTTATCTTCCCTGGATACACATAGTATTCCTATGTCTCTTGTATTTTTCTTAAAGGTGACCAGCTATTATGACTCAATAATGTACTGGTCTAGAAATCAATCCAATATTGGAAATAACAGTCTACATTTGGAAAGCTGAATCTAGACATTTTCAGAGACATATTTGGAAGTTAGCTGTAGTTCACTATGATGTTATGATAGCAAGAGATAAAGTTGAGACAGGATCTAGATTTCAAACAAGGGTTAGTACATGTTTTAAGACTCTTTTAATTGTCAAGCTAAAATTGGTTTTGTCTCTTCTACAGTATTTATTGTAAGTCGCATAGAGTGTATAATTTCCAAATGTGTTAGTGTATTGAAACCTGGCACGTCTGTTACAGGGGTCTATCAACTAGCTTTTGTCTTACAGCTCTGAGTATCAGAAAACCTTGATCCTCTGAAAAAAAGCTTGAAAGTGCTGGAAGAAGTGAGTTAGGCTTTATTATTGCTGGTATAACAGCTTTAATTTCATTAATTGCTAGCACCACTGCTTCTGCAATAGCACTGACACAAGGAGTTAAGACAACTATTTTCGTTAACCATCTAGCAAAAAAAATGTTACTAATGTATTGAGTATACGAAAGGATTTATATTGGTATCTGGAACAATGGATGATGCTCTATAACCTATTCAAATTATCTGAAAGGGGTTCAGGATTCAAGAGTTAGGAGCCATCCTAAGTGTCATGACAAATATCATTGGAGTAGTGTTACTTCTAAAATTTACAATGATTGTCATTATAATTATAAAAAAGTTTAAAGACACCTGTAGGATATTTGGCATAATCCTAACACCTCTCTGGGTGTGTTAACTTTGCATAGTGAGATTATGAATTTAAAAAATGCTACTCTGTTGAACTTTGATGTTGCAGATAATGCCGATAAAATTATCCATGGCCTGAGGTCAGTGTTTCCATTTTGGTCAAACCTCAGGAATGACATATATAGCTTGATCAACCTAGAACTGACCTTAATACTTGCATGTAATTTAAACAGTATAAAGGCAAAAAAGGAGGTGGGATGGGATAGGGGATTAATGGGTGGGGGGAATGGGGAAGGGAGATGGCACCTGAAATGTAAATAAATAAAATATCAAATAAAAAGAGAAAAAAGTTTTTAGTTAAAAGAATTATATCTGGTGGGCTGGGGCAGACACAGAGTTGGTCTGCTCCTGTCCTGTGGAGATACTGACTGAGTCATCCTAGAGGAGCCACTGCACTCAGAGCAGCCGGTAAGAACTCCATCTCATTCCCTAACCTCCAGAGACATATCTGGGAGCCAGGGCCATTCAGGGCACAGCAGCTACCCAAACCCCGCCCCTCCAGAATTCCACTTCCCTTCCTCCCCTGCCTGGTCCTGTGTGCTGGGACAGACACAGAGTTGGTCTGCTCCTGTCCTGTGGAGATACTGACTGAGTCATCCTAGAGGAGCCTCTGCACTCAGAGCAGCCGAGGAGCCACTGCACTCAGAGCAGCTGACACTGAGTAGATCTACTCCTGTCCTGTGGAGATACTGACTCCTGAGTCATCCTAGAGGAGCCACTGCACTCAGAGCAGCAGACACCAAGATTAGGATCATAAGACTACGGAGACATCTGGATCTGAGAAGCTCTGCAACAAGCAAGATAACTGGAAATACAGACTCCAGTCTTACACAATGAGGGCAGGCAACACTAGAGTTAACCAGATGGCGAAAGGCAAGCGCAAGAACATAAGCAACAGAAACCAAAGTTTCTTGGCATCATCAGTACCCAGTTCTCCCAATATAGCAAGCCCTGAACACCCCATCACACCTGAAAAGCAGGATTCAGAATTAAAATCACTTCTCATGATGATGATAGAGGATTATAAGAAGGAATTAAGTAACTCCCTTAAAGAAATACAGGAGAGTACAAGTAAACAGATAGAAGCCCTTAAAGAGGAATCACAGAAATCCCTTAAGGAAATGCAAGAAAACACAAAGAAGGAATTAAACAAAAACATTCAGGATCTGAAAATGGAAATAGAAACAATAAAGAAAGCTCAAAGGGAGACAACCATGGAAATAGAAAACTTAAGAAAGAGATCAGGAGTCATAGACGCAAGCATCACCAACCGAATACAAGAGATAGAAGAGAGAATCTCAAATGCAGAAGATACGGTAGAAAATATTGACACAGTTGTCAAAGAAAATGCAAAATGCAAAAACCTCCTAACTCAAAACATCCAGGAAACCCAGGACACAATGAGAAGACCAAACCTAAGGATAATAGGTATAGATGAGAATGAAGAGTCCCAACTTAAAGGGACAGTAAATATCTTCAACAAAATTATTGAGGAGAACTTCCCTAACCTAAAGAACAAGATGCCCATAAACATACAAGAAGCCTACAGAACACCAAATAGAATAGACCAGAAAAGAAATACCTCCCGTCACATAATAATCAAAACATCAGATGCACAAAACAAAGAAAAAATACTAAAAGCAGTAAGGGAAAAAGGTCAAGTAACATACAAAGGCAGACCTATAAGAATTACACCAGACTTCTCACCAGAGACTATAAAAGCCAGAAGAGCCTGGACGGACATCATACAGACCCTAAGAGAACACAATTGCCAGCCCAGATTACTATACCCAGCAAAACTCTCAATCACTATAGATGGTGAAACCAAGATATTCCATGACAAAACCAAATTTGCACAATATCTTCCCACAAACCCAGCACTTCAAAGGATAATTGATGGAAAATGCCAACACAAGGAGGGAAACTACAACCTAGAAAAAGCAAGGAAGTAATCTTCCAACAACCCCAAAAGAAGATAACTATACAAACATAACTTTACCTCTAATAGCAAAAATAACAGGAAGCCACAATCATTTTTCCTTAATATCTCTTAACATCAATGGTCTCAATTCCCCAATAAAAAGACGCAGACTAGCAGACTGGATACACAAACAAGACCCAGAATTTTGCTGCATACAAGAAATGCATCTCAGTGACAAAGACAGACACTACCTCAGAATAAAAGGGTGGAAAACAATTTTCCAAGCCAATGGTCCCAAAAACAAGCTGGAGTAGCCATTCTAATATCAAATAAAATCGACTTTCATCCAAAATTAATCAAAAAAGATAAGGAAGGACACTTCATACTCATCAAAGGAAAAATCTACCAAGGTGAACTCTCAATTCTGAACATCTATGCTCCAAATGCAAGGGCACCTACATACATAAAAGAAACTTTACTTAAGCTCAAAACACACATTACCCCTCACACAATAATAGTGGGGGATTTCAACACCCCACTCTCAGCAATGGACAGATCATGGAAACAGAAACTAAACAGAGACACTTTGACATTAACAGAAGTTATGAACCAAATGGTCTTAACAGACATCTATAGAACATTTCATCCTAAAACAAAAGAATATACCTTTCTCTCAGCACCTCATGGTACCTTCTCCAAAATAGACCATATAATTGGTCACAAAGCAGGCCTCTACAGATACAAAAAGATTGAAATAATCCCTTGCATCTTATCAGATCACCACGGACTAAGACTGGTCTTTAATAATGACAAAACCAATGGAAAACCCATGTGCACATGGAAACTGAACAACTCTCTACTCAATGATGACTTGGTCAAGGAAGAAATAAAGAAATTAAAGACTTTTTAGAATTCAATGAAAATGAGGACACATCATACCAAAACTTGTGGGACTCCATGAAGGCAGTGCTAAGAGGAAAATTCATAGCTCTAAGTGCCTACAAAAAGAAACTGGAAAGAGCACACACTAACAACCTGACTGCACAACTAAAAGCTCTAGAACAAAAAGAAGCAAATACACCCAGGAGGAGTAGAAGGCAGGAAATAATCAAACTCAGGGCTGAAATCAACCAAATAGAAACAGAAAGAACAATACAAAATATCAATAAAACCAGGAGTTGGTTCTTTCAGAAAATCAATAAGATAGATAAACCGTTAGCCAGATTAACCAGAGGGCACAGAGACAGTATCCAAATTAATAAAATCAGAACTGAAAAGGGAGACATAACAACAGAAACTGAAGAAATTAAAAAATCATCAGATCCTACTACAAAGGCCTATACTCAACAAAACTGGAAAACCTGGAAGAAATGAACAATTTCCTAGACAGATACCAGGTCCCAAAGTTAAACCAGGAGCAGATTAAACCATCTAAATAGTCCCATAGCCCCTAGGGAAATAGCAGCAGTCATTAAAAGTCTCCCCACTAAAAAAAGCCGAGGACCAGATGGTTTTAGTGCTGAATTTTATCAGACCTTCAAGGAAGACCTAATACCAATTCTCTTCAAACTATTCCACAAAATAGAAACAGAAGGAACACTACCCAATTCGTTCTATGAAGCTACAATTACACTCATACCCAAACCCCACAAAGACCTGACAAAGAAAGAGAACTTCAGACCAATCTCCCTTATGAACATCGATGCAAAAATACTCAATAAAATTCTAGCAAACCGAATCCAAGAACACATCAAAACAATCATCCATCATGATCAAGTAGGTTTTACCCCAGGAATGCAGGGATGGTTCAATATTCGGAAATCCATCAATGTAATCCACTATATAAACAAACTCAAAGAAAAAAACCACATGATCATCTCACTAGATGCTGAGAAAGCATTTGATAAAATTCAACATCCCTTCATGATAAAAGTCTTGGAAAGATCAAGAATTCAAGGCCCATACCTAAACATAGTAAAAGCAATTTACAGCAAACCAGTAGCCAACATCAAGCTAAATGGAGAGAAACTTGAAGCAATCCCACTAAGATCAGGGACTAGACAAGGCTGCCCACTCTCCCCCTACCTATTCAATATAGTACTGGAAGTCCTAGCCAGAGCAATTAGACAACAAAAAGAAGTCAAAGGGATACAAATAGGAAAGGAAGAAGTCAAAATATCGCTATTTGCAGCTGATATGATAGTATACTTAAGTGACCCCCAAACTTCCACCAGAGAACTCCTAAACCTGATAAACAACTTCAGCAAAGTGGCTGGTTATAAAATCAACTCAAACAAATCAGTAGACTTCCTCTACATGAAAGATAAACAGACTGAAAAAGAAATTAGGGAAATGACACCCTTCACAATAGTTGCAAATAATATGAAATACCTTGGTGTGAATCTAACCAAGCAAGTGAAAGACCTGTACGACAAGAACTTCAAGTCCCTGAAGAAAGAAATCGAAGAAGATCTCAGAAGATGGAAAGATCTCCCATGCTCATGGATTGGCAGGATTAATATAATAAAAATAGCCATCTTGCCAAAAGCAATCTACAGAATCAATGCAATCCCCATTAAAATCCCAACCCAATTCTTCACAGAGTTAGAAAAGGAAATTCTCAAATTCATATGGAATAACAAAAAACCCAGGATAGCGAAAACTATTCTCAACAATAAAAGAACTTCTGGAGGAATCACCATTCCTGACTTCAAGCTGTACTACAGAGCAATAGTGATAAAAACTACCTGGTATTGGTACAGAGACAGGCAGGAAGATCAATGGAATAGAATTGAAGACCCAGAAATGAACACACACTCCTATGGTCACTTGATCTTTGACAAAGGAGCTAAAACTGTCCAGTGGAAAAAGGACAGCATTTTCAACAAATGGTGCTGGTTCAACTGGAAGACAACATGTAGAAGAATGAAAATTGATCCATTCTTATCCCCTTGTACAAAGCTCAAGTCTATGTGGATAAAGGACCTCCACATAAAACCAGATACACTGAAACTAATAGAAGAGAAGGTGGGGAAAAGCCTCGAATACTTGGGCACAGGGGAAAAGTTCCTGAACAGAACTCCAATGGCATATGCTCTAAGATCGAGAATTGACAAATGGGACTTCATAAAATTGCAAAGTTTCTGTAAGGCAAAGGACACTGTCAATAGGACAAAACGACAACCAACAAATTGGGAAAAGATCTTTACCAATCCTACATCTGATAGAGGGCTAATATCCAATATATACAAAGAACTCAAGAAAGTAGACTCCAGACAACCAAATTACCCTATTAAAAAATGGGGTATAGAGCTTAACAAAGAATTTTCAATGGAAGAAACTCGAATGGCCGAGAAGCACCTAAAGAAATGCTCGGCATCCTTAGTCGTCAGGGAAATGCAAATCAAAACAACCCTGAGATTCCATCTCACACCAGTCAGAATGGCTAAGATTAAGAACTCAGGTGATAGTAGATGCTGGCGAGGGTGTGGAGAAAGAGGAACACTCCTCCATTGTTGGTGGGACTGCAAGATGGTGCAACCACTTTGGAAATCAGTGTGGCGGTTCCTCAGAAAATTGGACATAGCATTACCTGAGGATCCAGCTATACCACTCCTAGGCATATACCCAGAAGATGCTTGAACATATAACAAGGACATATGCTCAACTATGTTCATAGCAGCCTTATTTATAATAGCCAGGAGCTGGAAAGAACCCAGATGTCCTTCAACTGAGGAATGGATTCAAAAAATGTGGTATATTTACACAATGGAGTATTACTCAGCTATTAAAAACAATGAATTCGAGAGGTTCCTAGGTAAATGGATGGAACTAGAAATTATCATCCTGAGTGAAGTAAGCCAATCACAAAAGAACACACATGGTATTCACTCACTGATTATTGGATATTAGCCCAGAACCTTGAAATGCCCAAGATGCAACTCACAGGCCACATGAAGCTCATAAAAAAGGAAGACCAAGTGGGGGTGATTCAGTTCTTCTTAGAAGGAGCAACAAAATACTCAAGGGAGCAAATATGGAGACAAAGTGAGGGACAGAAACTGAAGGAGGGGCTGTTTCAAGACCACTCCACCTGAGCATCCATCCCATGTGCAGTCACCAAAGGTAGATGCTGATGTGGAAGTCAGGAAGTGCATGCAGATAAGGGCCTGATATGGATGTCTCCTCAGAGGCCTTCAAGAGTCTGACATATTCAGAGGCAGATGCTCACAACTAGCCATTGAACTGATCATGAGGTTCTCAATGGAGGAGTTAGAGTGAGGACTGAAGGAGCTGAAAGGGTTTGTGGCACCATGAGGAGAGCAACAATACCAACCAACCACAGCTCCCAGGGTCCTAACCACCAGCCTGGGAGCACTTATGGAGGGATCCAGGGCTTCAGCTGAATATGTAAGAGTGGAGGGCCCTGCTGGGCACAGGTGGAAGATGAGATCCTTGACCTCATGAAGGCTGGATGCCCCAGGGGGTGGGAATTTTGAGGGTTGGGAAGTGGGAGTGGGGGGGTAGGTGGGGGTTACATCCACAGAGAAGAAGGAGGAGGGGTAAGGGGATGGGGGGTTCCCGGGTGGGTGGGGGATGGAGTAAGGGGATAACATATGAAATGTAAATAAAATATCCAAGAAAAAAATGTTTAAAAAAAAAGAATTATATCTTAGGTAGAGTGGCAAGTGATTGTTTTTATTTTATTATTTTATTTTATTATTTTTATTTTTATTTTTTATTTTTTGGTAAACATGAGTGCCTGTTACTAGAGGGTACAGAGGGTACCTGGATGGTAGCCTCAGGTGGTATTTAAAATTCAGCCCATGTCATACTCTTATTGTAGTGGATGGTGCCTGGGAAGCTGATAAAAGTGTGTTGCTCTAAGCTACTTTTTTATTCTATGACCCTGCTCTCAGAGCAGTTTCTATTCCACAGGTGACTACGGAGAGTAGGAGGTTGTATGTGGGATACATAAGGACCAGACCTAGAGTAGTAAACATATCTGCTCAGATTCAACTGACTAATACTTAGTCATATGACCACACTAACTAGTAGGAAACCTAGACAATATGGGCTGGTTGACTTGAAGAAAAAGAATGAGGGTTGGTGCACATTTAGCAAATCTCTGCACATGATAAAGAGCAGGAACAGTGCTAATACCAATATTATTGCCTACTTTAATAGTAGGAAATCATTTATTTAAAACAGGGGTTTTTTGGACAATAAAAAGACACATAAATGGCAGTATGCCAATTTTGCATTTGTGTCTTGAGAGGTCCTGAGTGTTTCTACTTTTTCTCCTATGGGAATATGGAAGGTTGAGTGTGCTGGAGATCATTATAGAACATAGGTGATCCGTGTCAGTACAGACTTTCATTTCTCTGTTGAGGCCAGCTGAAGGGTCCAGGACACTTAGACACTTGAGCAGGCTCAATCAAAGGTGATCAGACATGAGCCTATGCTAGACAAATGAACAGTTATTGCCATACCTTTCCTCTGGTTGCTTATATCATGTAGCACATTTGTGTCATTAAGTAACTCATACTTTGCTCAATAACTCAACTTCAATTTTATAAGGATAGACATAGCCATCAGCCATTTTAGTTTACCTTGTATCTAACCCTGATCATTTGCTCTGGCAAATGAAATGTGTGATATTTTCATGACAACTCTCTAAAGAAAAGGAAGGGTTTTCTTTTACTTTTTAACTTATCTGTGGAACTGCAGTACTGATGTGGTGCCTGGAGGCCCCAGAGCTAACCTGAGCCATGGATGACACTGAAGATGGCAGCTCCTCATTGAAATGAAAAAGAGGAACAATGAGAAGGACTTGGGCCTGATGACCATAGAGTTGCCCAACCAGCTGTAGACCATCTATTATCTGTTGTCTTAATGTGATAGATAATAAACTATGTTTTTCTCACCACTGATGCTTTGGGTTTTCCTTTGTACATAGCTGAGTTTAATTCTGGTCGAAACTAATACTTAGCTGGCCAATTGGAAAATTTACTCTCATAAAACTTGATTGCATTCTACTTATTTATATGTTATTAATTATTCCTGTTCTGCCCTTAAAAGTGATGAAACAATTTCAGGAGATAGCAATAATGGATTAGAGACTGATCTGTAGGACAATTTTAGAGAATTGTTGCTTATAGAGCGTTAAGGAAGTTTTGTGGTGGGAAAGCATTGAAATATGAGGATGTGAAAAGATGATCCAGTAGTTAAATGATCCCTAGATGTTTGCAGTTACGTCTATGCTCCAGGACTGGGGAGAAGAAACAGTGCCATGGGCTCTGAGGAAGGATGTGAGTAGGAGGGACAAAGGAATTGAAACCAACTAGACTCCTTCACTTGTCAGAATGACAAATGTTACTTCTCTACTCACCTCCCACTGCCAAAGTTTTCAATGTGGTGTTAGACCAAAAGAATAAACCACTGTGCAGCTGCCTTGTGCAAGCCCCCATCTTCCTATCTCTACACAGATGTGAAATACAGTTTCCTCTTTTAAATACACATGCATAGATTGACACATATATTTGTATATGAATAGACACTCATGCATGATTATATATTGTGATGCCTCCAGGCAAGAACCTGTTTATATCTTTCCACAATACCAGATTTTACTAAAGAACAATAAATTTATAAAGTACACTGTTCCATTGGTAGGAATTTGCCAGGTAGTACCAATTCCTTTGGTAACTGGCCAAGGCAACCGGATTTATTTTGGTCCAAATCTTAACTAATATTGACTCTCAGATCATATTTTACATATCATACAGAAATATATCTATTATCTGTGTATTTATGTATCTATATGTATGCATCTATTTCTATCGTCTAACTACCTATCATCTATTATCTACCCATGTCGGTTACAGAATGTGTTTTAAAGGAACAAAAATCTTCAGCAGACTTTAAGAAGTTGCAAAGAAGTCTAGTTGACAAACACAAACAGAAATGGATAGGGATGTTAGAAGATTATTCAGTGAGAGGAAGGGTCCAATAACTAACCATTGAAAGCCTGTTGGAGATGCTGCTGTGGCTCTGTAGTAGGGACAGAGTTTAGCTGTCTGAGTAGAGCTATCTAAACAAGGTGCAGGTGCAGACCAGGGAGGCAGTAGAGGCCAGTGGTCAAGAGAGATGAATGGATGGACTGATGGCAATTAGAGTGGACCACATCAGCATTGAGAATCAAGCCAACCTGATGCCCTGGCACAATCAGAAATTGTCTATTTATTGGTGCCTTGACTCACACACAAGCTGGTCAGATGCCAGATTGGTGAGGCTTCTTCCGTCACAGTGTTAGGTGTCATCCTCCTTATGTGGTCCAGGTAGGATGTTTCAATCTTCTCTCTGTCTGGTCCATTCAATAAATCCTTGGGCCTGGCTTTCTTGATGTGACTTTAATGTATTCATACAGTCCCAGTTGGCTTTGATAAATGTGTAGGGTGGTTCTGCTCTTACTTTTGGGAATAAATAGAGTAGTCTGAACACAACATGATAATTACACACAAAAATCAATGCGGTCTCCAATGAGGGATATTGGGAACAAAACACAGTGGAGAACCACTAGATGGTGCTTTGACTAAATCGTTTTGAACATCAGCATAGTCTCAGACAAAGTAATACTGTTTTTCTTTATTTTTTCCCCATACAACAAGCTTATTTCTTGTTAACTCTAGCATTTCTTGAAGCTGTTTAGAATGGCTAGAAAAAGAGGCGGAGCTAAACTTCTGCTTTAAGGAGAAAAACATCTTTTCAGTTCCTAAATGTGTACTGCTGTTTTCATTTAACTTTAGTAGAAACATTTTGTTTACCAAATGAGCTAGGAGAAGATCCTCACACACGAGGGAAGGAAGGTCACTAGACTGTCTTCATGGCGAAGCCAAGATTAGTACTCATTTCTTCAGCTAGAGAAAATTCCCTGTCCATGTCAATGGCTTCAGATAAAATTAGCTTTCCTTTTCTCCACTTCCTAGGCCCTCCCCCATCATATCTAGAGGCACACATGGTATTTCTAATGCTGGAAGGAAGCTACAGATAAATTAGGTCAACTTCCCCTTTTTCTAAAAGAGGAAACCGAGACTCTCAGATTCAGTGGTCATGTGTCACTAAGAAGTCAGATGCCCTGCTTTACTTCTCACCAAGAGAAGGCAGCTACTTTCTAAGGCCAAGCCAGACAAGAGGAACACATTGGTCAGGTCTACTTTAGACCATATCTTACTCATGAGACCCCAAAGTCCCTATCTCCCTCACCTCTTTTGTCTGATTGGCCAAGCTCAATTGATAGCTCTTTATCTAATTCATGGAAAAGAAGTGGGTAAGATACTTATACTTATTAGACCTTTTGTATTGCTGGGCAGAGCTGGGCTTAGATTTATCTTTTACCAGACATGGGTCCTTATGAGAGAGAAGCCTGTGGAGACCTGGTGTACTGTGGAAAAGACAGAACCCGAGAACATGTGGGAAGCCTTGATGATGAAGGGGAAGACAGTAAAACTGAGTTAAAAGATGCATAAAAGTCAGACTGTGGACAAAGTCAGAGAAGAAAGGCATAGCAGGAAAAGGGGATGGACTGGGTGGATCAGAGTATGTCTCCATCAGGGTGATGGAAGCTGTATTATTTCCCCACACACATCTTGTATTTCATTTGGGAACAGAAGACAACTGTTAAGCATGCCAGCAAGACTGGGAAGATCCAGCTAATCTTGATGAATTTATAAAGTTCTCTGAACAGAATGTCCAAATCTCTTGCTGATTCATCCAATGTTGATTTGCAGATCAGATGAGGAACGAACAACACTACTTCCTACATAGCGAAGAACCAAAACAGGTTTGTGAGAGGGAGTGGGTTTGATGGATGAGGCTGATAGGGAGGGAGGGACTTCCTCCCTCAGCTGATGATGCCAGTATCAATCAAGTACTTCTCCTACCATGAAGTAGGAATACAGTTCTTACTATTAGGCTAGCTGAAGAGAAGGTTTTGAAGATAGTCATGATCTGGCTATTTATATTCCTCCAAAGGACGCTACAGTAACACAAAATCTTATTTTTCAGCCTAGTCTATCAGCTTCCAAATGGTTCTCATGTCTCCACAAGCACACAGCAAAACATTTAAGTGCTTTCTTCCTCAAGTCCCCCTCCTCTTCTTCTTCTTCCTCCTCTTTCTCCTGTGCAAGACTCAGAGAGTTCACATACAGATAAACACAAATAGGATTCCTCCTCCTCCTCCTCCTCCTCCTCCTCCTCCTCCTCTTCCTCCTCCTCCTCCTTTTTCTCCTGTGTAAGACTGAACGCACCCACACACAGATAAACACATACAGGATCCCATTCTTAGTATATCTTTCCATTCTAAAGCTCCAGAGATTTAGTCATCATGAAAGAGAGAAGAAACAAGCACCCAGCATTGCAGAGGGAAGCTCTGGGGTGAATGGAGAGTATCTGCAACTCTGATCAGATGACGAGAGAAAGCATTCACAGGCTCATATACACACACAGTAAACAGAACACAATACATCAAACAGAATGAAGTCAACTAAATATTAGGGCTTTTAGGGAAAGATAAAACAAATCAGATTTCAACTTGCTGGAATGGTTTGCCTGTCTAAGAACAGGGTCCTGACCGGGAGACAGTTATGTAAGAGAGACTGGTCCTACTGTTGCCTGTGCCATCGTGTTCATCGTGTGTCATCGTTCATGACATGAAAGCTTGAGTACATCACACTTACTACTTTCTCTTCTGAAAACAGAGTGCCAGAGGTCTCCTGATGGGGAGGGTCTGTGATTAAGAGGAGATTCACCACCATTCTGAGAGACATCTTGTCTACCGTGCAGCATCCTGAGGTTCCGAGAAGCAGCCACAGAACCTATTAGGAAGACTAATCTGATGCAGTTGTCAAACCTTTCAATGGACACAAGTATGTCTATAGACCTGAGTGAGGTTGTGCTGTACCTAGGAGCCAGGCTAGGTTATATATTTTGATTTTTACTGCAAGACCTGATGGTTTATTTACAAATCCTAAATTCTTTCACTTCCAGTTTTAAAACTTTTGGCCTGAGCATTTTATCCACAACGTAACACCTTTAAAGAAACTCTCCCACAGACCTGCCTGTTCCATGGAATGGAAAATTGCAATATGGTTTACAAGAGAGTGAAAACCAAGCAACATTCCAAGACATCAGCTCCAGAAAGCTACAGTAACTGTCTTGGGACTAGAAAGAATGATTAAACAGTTCCCAGCCCAGCAAGAAACATCTGTCTTTTGTCATTTTCCCCACGCAACATAAAATGTGCAGAGGAAGGCAGACATGCCAACAGGAGTGAGGGAGGTCAGTTGTTGGTAACATTTTCCACTGTTCTCTTACAAATGAAACCTTAAATCCCATTACAGTCCAACTGCTTGTCAGCTATGGTACTGACTGATGCAGGCCAAAGTGGTCCATTCCTTTCCATCAAAAAAAAAAAAATTGGAAAAACTTGTAAAGGCACAGTTTTTCAAAATAGGGACTATAAATGCCCAACACATGTGAAATAATATTCAGCCTACACATTAATAATCAAGTTAGTGGCAAATTTAAAGTAATAATGTTTATAAATCAAATTAATACTATTAATAATTTTGATGGAATCCACAGTTGAGAGAAGAAAAGGGACACTCAGCATCTGATGAAAATACAGGCTACTAGAGAGCAGTCTGGGCTACCAGTCCGACCTTCAGTATGTACTGAATGCAACCATTCACATGCACTAGAGGTAAATGCTATAGCATTATTTATAACAGCAAAAGGAAGAGCAGCAGAGGTTTGATCTCAGTATCGCTTGTATCATATTTTTAAGAAGGATATAATCTTGTGAAGTAACCATAAAACTATTTTCATTGCTACATTGTAACTGTAATTTTGCTACTGTTATGAACTGTCATGTAAATATTTGTGATTTAGGTGATCCTGTGGAAGGGTCCTTCAACTCCTAGGTTGACAGCCAATGGGATAGGGGCTACCAAGGGGAGACTTCAAACATAGCTGATACTGCTGCTCAGTATCACCTGCAAGAAGCTATCTTCTTACTTCAATTTTTCTCCACGTAGGTCATTCTCTGGCCTGCCTGCAGATCTATTTAGCAGCCTAACAATATCGGAACTTATGAAAGTTTGTAATTAAGATTTAATTAAGGGCATATGAGAAGAGAAACAAAGCATCCAAGATCTGCCCTGGATGTGTTTCCTTAATTATTCTGGAAAACAACATAAAGTCTGATATTTATGACTACCTCATAAACTTTTATATCTAGTTTCAATTCCAAGCACATTATAGTTGGGCAGAATTAATTCTACATTCTTCGTGCTTCTTTAATTAGGAAGGCTTTAAAATCACTGTTTCTTTTCTTTTCTAGATGCTTCTGTTTCTTCATGTTTGGGAAAGATTTTAAAATTATCTTTAGCATGATAATAAACATTTAAGCATAAGCCTACAGAGGGGGAAGTACGTAGACTGAGGTCCATTTAGTTTGTAAATCACTAACAATTGAGAACCCCAAGATGCTGGTTCCCACTGATGCTCCTGCCTATAATGGGTGAGAGTCTGTGCCCTTTAATCTTAATCTTTCTTTATCAAAACTCACCTTTTTTTCTTTCCCATTAAGTTGTGGCTTAGAAGACAGATCTGGTCAACCAGAATGAGAAACTCTCTGTTAACATCAGATATTTTAATGTCTCTGACTCTTCTCATGTGACTTTTGTTGCACCTTTTATGATGCAATATGCATATAGTGATAGTCTGTTGAAGCAACAAGAATTTTTTTTTTTGAGGAATATTGGATAGTTCATAGGATGTCAGTTACAGGAAATGAAGAGGGAAAAAGTAATTTACTGAGGAAAGGCGTTAATGCCACAACTCCTGGGCCACACGTAAAGCCATAGAGTACAATGATGCCACAGTGCCATTAGGTGCTGGACAACTCCCCTCGTCTTATCGTCTGTACCCTTGGCTCTTGACTCGGGGTTCTAGATGGGCAAGTTCCTGGAGCACTCGTTCAAACCCCAGATTTCAGAGAAATGTGCAAAGTAAGTAATTGTTTTTCCTGTCCTGGATCTAACTCTTATCAAAACCAAGCAGCTTCTCCTCCTCATACAGAGAAGGAACATTCAAAGGCCAAGTATTCTTAAAATCCCAATTATGCCTGCCACAGCGATTGGTTAAAGGACAGTGTTTTTGAACCTACGAGTCTGAAAGACCTGTAAACAATAGCTCTCTAAATACTGATTTTAATGTTCTTACCTGAGCATATAAGTTTTCTATTGTTGAATAACCAAATAGTTCTAAGTTTAGTAATTCAAGATAAAAAAAAATATTATTTCTCATGGGTTCAGGAATTCAGGATCTGCCATCTGGTGCTTCTGAGCTCCCTTAAGACATCAGCTGCAGTCACATGAAGGCATAAACTGGGCTTCAGGACCAGCTCTGAAGATGGCTCCCTCACCTGCTGTGTAGCAGTGACCTGTGCTCCCTCCCATGTTTCTCATCTCAAGCCCAAGTGCCTTCAGGCTTGGAAACATTTAGTGATCCACCAATGAGCAGAGCAGCTGCAGAAATGGCTTCAGCAACATTTCAGCAGCGTTCTGTTGGTTATACAGCTTAGTACTGGTCAGTACTGGATGGGACTGCATTGGGACATTGTCACTAGGATTTAAGCTGGATAGGAACATTGGTTTGATTTCATAATCATAGTGGGAGTCAGATAGATCCACTAACCATATGTCTTTGAGATATATAGACTCACTTGTGCTGAGGCAATCATTTGAAACCAAAAGGCTTCTTGAATAAGTTAAGCTTGAAGGATTAAACAAAGCCCAGAATTCAAAGTATATCAAGTAGATTCAGGAATCTTTTTCAACTGAAGTCAACTTGGAAACTCTTCACTAAAAGATTCCTTTTATTGCTCTGCCAGAGTTGTCAGAATGAAATGAAAAATTAGGAAATTAAGGAGATTTGTACCACTAAGATCACTAAGCTTTGAAAAAAATTAGATTCACTTAGCTTAGTATTAAAAGGAGTCAAGGGGTTTGAAATACAAACCTTCAATGACAAAGGCTATTATTTTCCATGCTTTGATATGCATCTTCCACTCTTGTTTCTATGTAACTCAGCTCAGTTTTACTGAGTCACTATGAATTCTATTGCTGTCATAAAATCAGTGGAGAATGAAGATAACTTGTGTAAATTTTTCCTACGTAGTCAATTTGGGCTGATGTCACAGAATAGCCATAGTTATTACAAACTAAAAAATTTGATGCAGTTTTGGTTGCCAAGGATGTCTCAAGAGACTTTCTCTCGCTCTCCTTTTCCAGCTGGAACCATGGAGGCTGTTCCAGAGAAGAAAAGGTTTGCTGGTGTGCCAGAAACCCTTAAGGAAAAGGTTCCTGCTGTGCCAGAAACTCTTAAGAAAAAGCAAAGGAATTTCAGAGTTGAAGGTGAAGCACTTGAGGAAGACTGTTGCCCTGAAGACACTTCGAAAGGCAAGGAGGGAGATCATCTATGAGAAGGCAAAGCACTATCACAAGGAGTACAGGCAGATGTACTGGACTGAGATTCAGATGGCCAGGATGGCAAGGAAAGCTGGGAACGTCTTTGTGCCTGCAGAACCAAAATTGGCGTTTGTAATCAGAATCCGATGCATCAGTGGAGTAAGCCCAAAGGTTTGCAAGGTACTGCAGCTTCTTCGCCTTCGACAGATCTTCAGTGGCACCTTTGTTAAGCTCAACAAGGCTTCCATTAACATGCTGAGGATTGTGGAACCGTACATTGCATGGGGGTACCCCAACCTGAAGTCAGTAAATGAGCTCATCTACAAGCGAGGCTATGGCAAAATCAACAAGAAGCGGATTGCCTTGACGGATAATTCCTTGATTGCTCGGTCTCTTGGTACATTCGGCATCATCTGCATGGAGGATCTAATTCATGAGATCTATACAGTTGGGAAACGCTTCAAGGAAGCAAATAACTTCCTGTGGCCTTTCAAATTATCTTCCCCACAAGATGGAATGAAGAGAAGACAACTCACTTTGTAGAAGGTGGAGACGCTGGCAACAGGGAAGATCAGATAAACAGGCTTATTAGATGGATGAACTAAGGCGTCACCCGTGGTAATTTTTGTAATCGGATCAGTTAATAACAATCACAGCTTGGCAAATTAAAAATAAAAAAGAATCTCTCTCTCTCTCTCTCTCTCTCTCTCTCTCTCTCTCTCTCTCTCCAAGAGGCCCCACATTTATGATGTAATTAATTTCTTAATGCTTTCTTTCTAAACTATCTGGGGGTTAAAATTTCAACATCTGGCCATGAGATTGTGGCACACTCCCACACCTTTAATTCCCGTACTTGGAAGACATGGGTAGGTGAATCTCTATGAGTTCAAGACCAACCTAGTCTACAGAGTTCAAGACCAACCTAGTCTACAGAGCTTAGCTCTAGGATAGCATGGGCTATTTCACCCTGTCTAAAAAACAAAACAAAACAAAAAAACACATACACACACTCACAGAGAGTTGGGGGGGAGGAGAGAGAGAGGGGGGAGGGAGAGGGGAGAAGGAGAGAGAGAGAGGGAGGGAGGGAGGGAGGGAGGGAGGGAGAGAGAGAGAGAGAGAGAGAGAGAGAGAGAGAGAGAGAGAGAAGAGAGAGAGAGAGAGATTGAGATTCAACCTATGAACCTGAGAATAACACAGTCTACAGTATACATCTGTTTGGGTCCGAATAAGCAGTGTTACATCTGATATGGTAAGAAACAAAGAAAGAAAGAAAATGCTTCCCAATACTCAGACTTGCATGGGCGGAGACAGTGGAAACCAAGTTGAAATGGCAGGCAGACTTGTTTTCTAGTCCAACAAGGGGAGGGGAATTTATTGAGATCAATGGTATGCCAAACATTTCAGCACTTTAAATCAACTATCACACTAGGAATGTCCCTAATGCAAAAGCAGGGTATACTAGCGTGTCCTGTGAAATTTCATGATGGTTATAGAATACAAGGAGATCTTCTTGAATGAACTGAAGGATGGCTTAGGTAAAATTTGCATCAACCACACACTCCAAGATATTCTTGCTAGCTTGTGGAGTTTATTGTTAAGTATTTATAGAAGTCTGGTTTTGTCTTACTATTAAATCATTGGTATCTGGAGGTAGGACATGGTGGTAATAGTTATATCTTGATAGCAGAGCTCTCCATCCATCTATCTCAATAAAAGAGGCAGATAATCAACACATTATGTGAGACCTGGACCTTTTGTGATGGGGCCTCTTAGAAAGTTCCTGATATGGTAGAGAGTTCACAGCAATCACATGGTAAAAGTAGTAATGGGGAAGTCTGAGCTTCATCTAGACACAGAACTTGTTAGCTCGACTTTGAAGGCAATGTTCTCAGAATAGAGAGAACTGGTTCAGTCAGACATTAGAGCCAAAGAAAGTCTTCCCAAGTATGAAATGTGATCATAAACCAGAATTAGATGATCTACAACCCTAAGGATTAATTAGTAAAAGAAGACATAAGTCAATACTCATAGACACATCTATTTAATTTACCTTAATCATATCTTTAATCTGATGAGGCCAAGTGTTACAATAATGCTTTCATCTGCTTCACAATTAAGAACACTAAGTTCCAATAGAAGTGGTATAATACAGGCTGTAGCCCAGAGGTCCTCCACAATACACTTCCCTTCTAGATTTGCTTCTTTGAAAGAACTGGGAAGAAGATGCGGAGGAAGTGAAATTGTTCTAGAATCAGAAATTTCCAGAGAGAACAGGAAATTTACTTCACAATCAGTAAAGAAAGAAATAAAGTACATAAATTATAAGAGCCTACTTGTGAAGAAACAGCACACCTTGGATGCACCAAAAAGAGAAAGCTGTCTGGGACTAAATTAGAATCTTCCTCATTGCTGACTAGTTTTCATATTTCCAGAACATCTGATATAGGATAATGGGGGAGAATTGCAATTTTGTAGAAAACCAAGGAACATTTTTATGAACCATGGTATACAGTTGATAGGTTATGCACTCTAATATATTATAGAGGGGCCCAGAGAAGGTTAATGATGACTTCTCTTCACTTTGCAACTGACTGAAGGGAGAAAGGATGCTCCTTTTTAAACTCTGCTTTATTCCTATGACCTCTTTTCAACTTCTAATTCTTCAAAAATGGCCGTCTCCTGGGATGAAAGAAGGATACTGAGGGATAGCATCACATGTTCCTAGAGGGGAAAAACTTGGCCCTCTTCTTTAGTATGTCTTGTGACAGCCTGGCATACAGGATAAGCAACAATTACTTTTTAAAGAAACTTGTTGAACAGGCATCTAAAGTCTCTGCTAAAAATAAAACTTGGCCTTTTCTCTGTGGGTCTACCTCTGTGGTCTCATTGTGAGCATATGTTTCATATCTTAGGCTATTTGAGACATGTGGTCTGGTTTAATATTTTTTTACAAACTGAAATGGAAAAAATGCAACCAAAAACCTTAAAGAATTTGCCTAAGAACTGCAGTTGAACACATGCAGGCTTTGAGGTGACCAAACTGTAGACTCAAGAATAATTAGGATTTATTCGGTGAGAGTATGCAGCCCATGACTGTGCAGTAGATTCTTCTTGGTATGTATCTTACCCAAAGAGGAACAAAGACCATGTTGCCAAGTATTGTTAGAACATTAAGGTTTTCCCCCATCTTTTTTTGGTGAAAAATTTTGGAGACATCAAAGCCAAGGTTTACTACCATCTCTGTCTTCTGGGGAGTAGATACAACTCCTGTTTGTTAAAGTTTAGGATGCAGGTAAACCATTTGGTTCTTTGTACTGGCTAAAAAAGTTACTGCCAGACAAAACAAGATGACTCTTCAAATCCAGAATTCAAGTGTTGTTGAGTTCTGAGTGCAGGAAAGTGCAGAATTAGAAAAAAAGCAAATAAAAGGAAAGCTTGAAGCCCTTCTAGTGCTGAGAAGGGCTTTTGATAATTGCAGCAGCTCAATGCAAGTATGTTCTCTTATCTGTACTTAGTATTGTAATGCCATCTGTGTTACTTAACTTTCTGTAGCAGTGATAAAATGCCTAAGAAAATCAACTTAATAATTTATTTTGGCTCCCAGTATCAAACTGTTTCACAGTCATTTGCCCTGTTGATTTGGGCTTATGACAGTATCATATGTCACAATAGTAGTGCTATGTGTTAAAGGAAGACTGTGCGCTTATGTCAGCTAGGAAGGGGGCAGATATGAATGAATACAGGAATCCCTAATTCCTTTTCAAATTCCCATCCTGAATCCACTATGTTCTACTTTTTAAAGGTTGCATCACCCCACAATAGCACCACAGGCTAAGAATTAAGCATTTAGCCTCTGGACTTTTGAAGGCACCTGTAGAGTCAAACCATATATGACCATCCATGAATTACTTGCCTACCAAGCAGCTGGACTGAAAGTATTCAGAATATATTATTGACCTCAAGATGTTTTAATTCTCTTTATTTTTCTCATAGCATAGTGTAAATATGAAGAACCTTCAGTTTAATATGTCATCTTAATTTACTTTATGAATAAAAATGAAATTCTAACAATGGTTTGACAGTAGGCCTGTGTTCTTTTCCTTTTTGTAGATTATCAGGAGAAACTGCTAGAATTTCTTTATGAGATACTGCCACAACCGAAACCACATAGCCTAATGCAAGGCACCTCAACTTAAACCCCAAGTTTCTCTTGCCCTATGCTCCAACTTAGTCTGCGGAGCTGTGAAGTAGAGGTTAGATGAGCAAATTCTTACCCAAGTCACTCCTTCTCTGAGGGTCTAGGCTTTCGTGCAAACTGAGTAAGACTACAGATATTCACCTGGAAGGAAAATCTGAACTCAAAGGTAATAGTATTTAGATTTGATTTTCATAGATGGGTATGGTGGTACATTCCTATAATCCCTGTAGAGGGGAGGGGGATAAGGAATTTGAGGCTAACCTGGACTACACAGGGAAACCCTATCTCAACAAACAAACGAACAAACAACAACATAAACCCTGACTTCAACATTGTGGGGCTTCATCTCCTCAGCTCTATAGAGTGGAGAAGACTGTCTGTCACTTAATAACAACAGTGATATGAAATTAGATATTTCTTGGCAATTTTTTTGTTAATATAAGTTGCTGCAAAATACCTAACATTATTATTTGTTGGTTAAATAAAACTGAAAGTGAATAAAAGCTCCTTTGCTAAGATTTTAACATATTCAAAAAGTTTAAATAAATAACAGTTCTATGTAGGAACATACAAATAACTTAAAACAATAAAATTGAGAATGGACTTACTACATGTTAAAGGGATCTTATGAAAGTAAAAGTGCAAGTAAGATTTTTTTACTTTTAGTTTTTCTATATGGTGAATTGAATTGATGGATTTTTCTGTATATTGAACTATCCCTTCATCTCTGGAATGAAGCCTACTTGATCATGATGTATGGTGTTCTTGATTCTTGGAGCTGGTATACAAACATTTTATTGAGGATCTTTGCATCAATGGTCGTGAAGGAAATTGATCTGAAGTTCTTTCTCTTTGTTTAGTCTTTGTGTGGGTTAGGTATCAGAGTGACTGTGGACTCATAAAATGAATTGAACAATTTTCCTTCTTTTTCAATTTTGTGGGATAGTTTGAGGAATATTGGTATTAGCTCTTTTTTGAAACTCTGGTAGAATTGTGTACTAAAACCATCTTGCCCTGGGTTTCTATTTTTATTTTTATTTTATTTTTTGGTTGGGAGACTTTTAATGGCTACTTATATTTCCTTAGGGGTTATAGGACTATTTAAATAGTTCACCTGATCTTGATTTAGCTTTGGTAAGTGGTATCTACCAAGAAAATAATTCATTTCATTTGGATTTCCCAATTTTGTGTAGTACAGGCTTTTGAAGTAAGAAAGACCTAATGATTCTTTAGATTTCCTCATTGTCTGTTATTATTTCTCCCTTTTCATTTCTTTCTTTCTTTCTTTCTTTCTTTCTTTCTTTCTTTCTTTCTTTCTTTCTTTGGATACTGTCTCTCTGTCTTTTGGTTAGTTTGGCTAAGGGTTTATCTAACTTGTTGATTTTTCTCAAAGAAAACGCTCTTGGTTTTATTGATTCTTTATACTGTTTTTTATTGTTTCTAGTTGATTGGTTTCAGTCCTGGATTTGATTATTTCCTGCAGTCTACTCCTCTTGGGTGTGTTTGCTTCTTTTTCTGCTAGGCTTTCAGGTGTGCTGTAAGTTGCTAGTATGAGATCTCTCCAATTTCTTTGTGGGCTTTCTGTTGTTTCTGTTGTTGTTAAAGTCCTGCTTTAATTCATGGTGGTCTGATAAAATACAAGGTGATAGTTTGATTTTCTTGTATCTATTGAGCCTTGCTTTAGGATCAAGTATATGGTCAATTTTGAAGACGGTTCTATGAAGCACAGAGAAGAGGGTATATTCTTTTGTATTTGGGTGAAATGTTCTGAGGATATATGTTAGGTCTATTTAATTCAAAACGTCTGTTAGTTTCATTATTTCTCTGTTCAGTTTCTGTCCATTGATGTGAGTGGGGTTCCATATGTCATTTAAACTTCTGTAATGTTTCTTTTATGAATGTGAGTACCTTTGCATTTGGGTCATAGATTTTGGTAGATTTTTTCCTTTGATTTTTTTGATGAATACCAATTAAAATTAATATCTCTCATATTGTAAGTATTGGGAAAAACATTTTGGAAGGTTCACAATTAACTCATAACAGTAGTCACCTTTAAGAAAGTAGAGGCAAAGAAGAAGACTTAAGATTTATATGTTGTATTAAAATTTTTAGTAAGATTGAATCACAGGGCTGGAGAGATGGCACTGTGGGTAAAGGCACTTGCTAGGCATGCCTGGTGACTCAAGTGTGAGACCCAGAACCTATTTAAAAAGCCCTGTGTCGTCGTGTACCTCTGAAATCCCAGCATACCTAACAAGGAAAATTGCAGAGGATCATGGGTCACTTAGCATGGAATATGCAACATGACAGAAGAGAGAGACCCTGCCACAAGTACAGGGAGAGAATTGATTGCTGAAAGTTGTCTGACCCCTACACAGCCATCATGGCATGCAGACTTTCATTCTCTCACAAACACACACTCTCTCTCTGCCTTTCTCCCTCTATGTGTATGTGTTGTGTATCTCTCTCTCTTTCTCTCTCTCTCTCTCTCTCTCTCTCTCTCTCTCTCTCACACACACACACACACACACACACACATACACTCTCATATGCATTTACATACACAAATAGTAAAAATTTAAAAAGAATGTATGATGCTTTTACTTAGACATTAAAGAGGGTTGCTTTAATTTTTTAATAATTGAAGATCATAAGGCCAATTACCTCAAATATTTACTCTTCAATGAAGCTAAAATCTGAGTTATTTTCTTTTTTTATTTTTTAAAAATCAAATAGTAATTTTTAATTATTAACAAAGGGGTTATAAACACAAAAGGGCAGGACGTGGGGGAAGGGATGACACCAGAGTGTGGGTGTTCAGGGGAAGCACAGATATCTTTCAGAACAGGATATCGGCTGGGTGAAGGTTCAGGGGACAGGTCACTATGACTCTGCATATGATTCACTTGTCCTTATCTAAGTTGGTACTATCCACCAAGGCTACCTATTTACAAGGTCTATGAGTACTCAAGCTAATAAATTTCCACAAAAGCTGCCTCTTTTCAATAGCTTATAGCCATCTGTTTCAATGTTTTTCCACAGAGACCCAAGACTTTGTGTTAGCAGGCATGTATGACAGGCCTATTGCTGATTTTAGGCCTATGGCTGATTTTAGGCCTTCAGTCAGGGCTGCCCCTAACATCTCCTCCCTTCTCTAAGTATAGAAGTGCTGTGGCAATTCTTGCGAAGGTGGGGATAGAGGCCTAACCTCCAGTAATTGAAGGGGACCTTGTAATGGTTCCAGTCCCCCTGTCCAGTGAGGTATGAGGGGCATACCCATCCCAATGTCTTTTTCCTGGAGAGGGGATGCTTTTGACATTAACCCCTATGCAGTCCGGCTGCAGTCAGGTTCCTCAGGGAACCCAGAGAGATATTTTTAACTTTTATTTATATTCCCTTGCAGTGCTTAGCCTCGCAGCCTAAACAAGAATTCAGATCGCCAGTCAGAGGGGTTCTGGGTGGCCCCTCTTTGCTTGGTCTAGGGGCAGAAGTCCCCTCTTTTAGGTTGGGTGGAGATGGGTTTTGGGAACACCCTGGATAGAGTAACAACCTCATCTTGAGTCTCGTGGTCCTCCATAGCTAACTTATGATAATGTATCTGAATAGGTTTTCCTACCAAATTATCTATCTGTTGTTTCACAAAGTTAGTCAGCCTATTTAAGGCCCAGGGATCAAAAGAAAAAAGCAAAAATAACCCAATTAATGGTCCCAAGATGGGAGGAAGTAGGGTTGACAACCATGGAGAGGTTGAAAAACAATTCTTGTACCAGCTCTCATCTTTCTCTTTCTCTTTCTCTCTCTGTCTTTTCTCTGGGCCTTCTCTGATCTTTTTCATGCTCTCTTTAACCATCCCTGTCTTGTCTATGTAAAGGCAACATTCTTCTTTAAGGGTTGTGCACAGTCAAGAGCTGTACACAGTCTTTTCTATTGTAGAAGAGTAAATCAAGTCCAATAAAGTCCTTTGCAATTTTTGGAGGTCTCTTCAGAGAGTTAAAGGAGAGATTTCTTCTGATTAGTGATGTCAATCTCTAGCTGTTTGATGTTCTGGTCAATAGAGCACCAAAGGTCTGAGTAGTATAAGTTCGGAGGCCAGCATCTGGATTAGAACTTCTAACAGCAGACATGACGGGTGATTCATTTTTACCTGGAAAGGAAAAAGAGGGGAATTCTCAGGGAGATTTCTCTTCCCTGGATAGCAATTGTTATTCATCTTATTTATAGTTTGGCCTGGCTTTGTGGGGGGTATCTATTTATTTCATTAGTCTTTTTGGTAGCCGGTTAACTGTGCCTTCTGTGGCATGAAACAGGCATATCAATCCTTGGCCCCATAAGAGAACTGGGTCCAAGCCATTCCCTTTAAGGGTAAGAGGGTCCTTCCCCATATCTGTGGCATAGTTTTTATTGGTCTCAGTGAGGCCAGAGGCAGTCAGCAGCAGATTTGCCATGAGCTTTCAGTTTTAGAGAGTTAAAAGTGAACAAGGCATGATGGAGAGTATTTCAGGGGGACTCCTTCTGGGGGCGTACCGTTCCCCCTCTTTTGTTTTAAAGCCAATTTTTCAGAGTTCTTGTAAAATCACAGCAGCCACTCCTTCTACACTCAGAGAGTCATGAAGACACTATTTAAAGAAATATAAATCTATATTGATAATCTCTTTTATCAAAGGACTGTTATAGAACAGCCAACAACTAATCAGACTATATAATATATCAATTAATAATAACTTCTACTTTTTGTGAGATTAGTTCTCTTTTGTCAATTAATTGTTGAGGGAAATTAGGATTTACATCTCTCTTGAGACTATTAAACAGAGACTTAAATTCTTTTGTGGAGAGCTTAAAATAAGATCTTAGTCAATTAGCATCTCCTAGAAACTTTTGAAAATAATTTGAAATAAGTAAACTATCTTTTTTCTTTCCAGTCCCATTATCTGTTTTTTTTTTATTGGATATTTTACGTATTTACATTTCAATGTTATCTCCTCTCCCATTCTCCCCCAAAACCCCTTATCCCATACCCCCTCCTCGTATTTTTATGAGGTTGTGCTCCAAACATCCTCCCAGTCCCTTCTCCCTGCTCTCGATTCCCCAACACTAGGGAATCCAAACTTTTGGGAACCATGGTCCTCCACTTCCACTGATGTTTGACAAGGCCACCCTCAATTACCTATACAGATGGAGACCTGAGTCCTTCCCTTTGTGCTCTCAGGCTGGAGGTTTAGACCTTGGGAGCTCTGGTTGAATTTTTTGATATTGCTTCTAAAAAGGACCAAAGCACCCACACTTTGGTCTTCCTTCTACTTCTTCTTGAGTTTCATGTGGTCTATGTGTTGTGTCTTAGATATTGTGAGCTTTTGGGCTAATATCCACTTATCAGTGAGTACATACCATGTGTGTTCTGTTGAGATTGGGTCACCTCACTCAGGATGATATTTTCGAGCTCCATCCATTTGCCTAAGAATTTCATGAACTCATTGTTTTTAATAGCTGAGTTGTACTCCATTGTGTAAATGTACCACATTTTCTGCATCCATTCTTCTGTTGACAGACATCTGGGTTCTTTCCAACTTCTGGCTATTATAAGTAAGGCTGCTATGAACAGATTGGAGCATGTGTCCCTGTTGTATGTTGAAACATCTTTTGGGTATATGCCCAGGAGTGGTATAGCTGGGTTCTCAGGTAACACTATGTTCAATTTTCTGAGGTACTGCCAGACTGCTTTCCATAGTGGTTGCACCAGCTTACAATCACACCAACAATGGAGAAGCGTTCCTCTTTCTCCACATCCTTGCCAACATCTGCTGTCACCTGTGTTTCTGATCTTAGCCATTCTGACTGGTGTGAGGTGGAATCTCAGGGTTGTTTTCATTTGCATTTCCCTGATGACTAGGGATGCTGAACACTTCTTATGTGCTTCTCAACCATTCGAGCTTCCTCAGTTGGGAATTCTTTGTTCAGCTCTATACCCCATTTTTTAATAGAGTTATTTGGTTGTCTGGAGTCTAATTTCTTCAGTTCTTTGTACCTTGGATATTAGCCCTCTATCAGATGTAGGGTTGGTGAAGATCTATTCCCAATTTGTTGGTTGCTGCTTTGTCCTATTGACAGTGTCCTTTGCTTTACAGAAGCTTTGCAGTTTTATGAGGTCTCATTTGTCAATTATTGATCTTAGAGCATAAGCCACTGGTGTTCTGTTCAGGAACTTTGTCCATGTGCCTAGGTATTTGAGGGTCTTCCCCCACCTTCTCTTCTATTAGTTTCAGTGTACCACGTTTTATGTGAAGGTCCTTTATCCACTTGGACTTGAGCTTTGTACAAGGAGATAAGAATGGATTGATTTGCATTCTTCTACATGCTAACCTCCAGTTGGACCAGCACCATTTGTTGAAAATGCTGTCTTTTTTCCACTCGATGGTTTTAGCTCCTTTGTCAAAGGTCAAGTGACCATGGGTATGGAGGTTCATTTCTGGGTCTTCTATTCTATTCCATTGATCCTCTTGCCTGTCTCTGTTCCAATACCATGCAGTTTTTTTTTAATCACTGTTGCTTTGTAGTACAGCTTGAAATCAGGGATGGTGAATCCCCTAGAAGTTCTTTAATTGTTGAGAGTAGTTTTCGGTATCCTGGGTTTTTTGTTAATCCAAATGAATTTTAAGATTGCTCTATCTCTGTGAAGAATTGAGTGGGAATTTTGATGGGAATTGCATTAAATCTGTAGATTGCTTTCTGCATGATAGCCATTTTTACTATATTAATCCTTCCAATCCATTTGCATGGGATATCTTTCCATCTTCTGAGATCTGCTTCGATTTCTTTCTTCAGGAGCTTGAGGTTCTTGTCATACAGGTATTTTACTTGCTTGGTTAGATTCACACCAAGGTATTTTATATTATTTATTGTGAAGGGTGTCATTTCCATAATTTCTTTTTCAGCCAGTTTATCTTTTGAGTAGAGGAAGGCTACTGATTTGTTTGAGTCAATTTTATATCCAGACACTTTGCTAAAACTGTTTATCAGGTCTAGGAGTTCTCTGGTGGAAGTTTTGGGGTCACTTAAGCATACTACCATATCATCTGCAAAGAGTTAAATTTTGACTTCTTCCTTTCCAATTTGTATCCATTTCATCTCCTTGTGTTGCCTAATTACTCTGGCTAGGACTTACAGTACTATATTGAATAGTAGTGGGAGAGTGGACAGCCTTGTCTAGTCCCTGATTTTAATGGGATTCCTTCAAGTTTCTCTCCATTTAGTTTGATGTTGGCTAATGGTCTGCTGTATATTGCTTTTACTGTGTTTAGGTATGGACCTTGAATTCCTGATCTTTCCAAGACTTTTATCACGAAGGGGTGTTGAATTTTTTCAAATGCTTTCTCAGCATCTAGTGACACGATCATGTTTTTTTTTTTTCTTTGAGTTTGTTTATATAGTGGATTACATTGATGGATTTCCGTATATTGAACCAACCCTGCATTCCTGGGATAAAGCCTACATGATAATTATGGATAATTGTTTTGATATATTCTTGGATTCGGTTCACAACAATTTTATTGAGTATTTTTATATCGATGTTCATAAGGGAGATTGGTTCGAAGTTCTCTTTCTTTGTTGGGTCTTTGTGTGGTTTAGGTATGAGCATAATTGTGGCTTCATAGAATGAATTGGGTAGTGTTCCTTCTGTTTCTATTTTGTGGAATAGTTTGAAGAGAATTGGTATTAGGTCTTCCTTGAAGTTCTGATAGAATTCTGCACTAAAACTGTCTGGTCCCAGTGGGGAGACTTTTTTTGATGGGGAGACTTTTAATGACTGGTTCTATGTTTTTCAGGGTTATGAGACTGTTTAGATGGTTTATCTGCTCCCGAGTTATTTTCTTACAGTCTATGTTATTTAAGTTTTATGTTTCTCCCATGTATTAGAATACCACCCAGATTACCAATCTGAACTCCTGAAGAACCTGGGCTTTTCTGAGTCTTATTTTTTAATTCACCCAACAGTGAGACAGACCACTTGACTTTTAAATTCTGTGTCTCTAGTGTTCAGAAATTGTGACCCATACCCTGTTCCAGTGAAGGGAGTTTGAGGTTTTCTCTGGTGGCAGATTCCTTTCATCTCATTAAACTTAAAAACCCAAGGTTAGAGAAGCCACTACCACTTCTCCATAGGTAAATATTTACCTTAACCACAGTTTTCATATGCACAGAGCAGAGTAAAATTCCAGAGCCTGGATATAATTCTTCCACTGGAATATGCTAAAAAATTTATCCTGTTTGTCAAATGTTAGCAATTTCCAAAAACGCAGCCACAGCCTTAACAATGGTTGCTACTTTTAGCAACAGAAAAAAAGTAACAAAAAAGAAAATAAATGTTGACAACACATAGTGTCATCAAAAATCAGAAGGGAGAAGATATTTTGCACATTAAGAAAATTAGAATCACAGACAGTGAGATGGCTCAGTGGGTAAAGGTGATTGCCACAAACCTGGAAGACCTGAGTTCTAGCCCTTGGACTGACTGGTTGAAGGGGAGAAAAATTGTGTTCTCTTTCTGTCTTTGTCTGTCTGTCTGTCTGTCTGTCTGTCTGTCTGAATAGAGAAACAAACAGAAAATAAGTATATACACAACATTTTAAAAGAACTAAAAGAGTTTGGGAAATTTGTCTAAAGATATTCCGCAATTTAATTTTCCCTTGATTTCAAGCCTAACACTCTCTTGTAGTTGGCTATGATCTCTGTCCTCCTGAAACTAAGAGCTTAAGTTTCAAGACACATCCAAGTTCATCTACTGGATCAGCTAATGTGCTGCCTAACATTTACTTTATCAAGCATCGGGCTCTATTCCACATTCTTTCATAATATTTTTTTAAATCCCATCAGAACCCTGAGTTATGACCTTGCCTCTTACATGGAGGAATGATGCAGTTTGCTTATGTCACCTCGCCAGGAATTAGTAGAGTGAAAATCCAAACCTGTAACATTCAGGTCAACCAACTGCCTGTTCTTCTAAGATTGGAGTTTTACCAACAGCAAGGGCTCCTTTCCTTTAGCAGACAATGAAACCCTTGAACAAAGTTCACCCTGAAACAGACACACACCTTTTAGTCTAGGTTAACTGCTCTTAAGACATTTGTCAAGCAAATCAGTAGGTTTTGGGTGTTTTTATATGTGACTGGAAGCCATCTGGTCACATTAGGAAAATAAACCATTTCTAAATAATGTCATGTGTGAGCCAACAAGAGCCCTATTCTCTCACTCCTTCTCATGCCCTCTCCAGCCTTTTCTGCTCCCCCTTTACTGCCCTGAGTAATTTGTTTTTAATAATGTCTGGGCACGCTGAGGTAATGGTCTCCCCACTTCAACTTGTGCTTTTAAGAAGGAAAGAATCGTTACTAAATAGAATATACTCTTTTATTTTGACTCTTTACATTTGGAATGAGCTAGAAAAATTGACCAGGCATTGCATAAGACTGTGAGCTGCCATTGGTGGCAGGAAAAAAAATTGAATGCAAATACTTAATAACAGGATGACTCTAAAAATGGCAGATATCCGAGCAATGGAAAGGAAACAAGAAAGCACATCAGAAAAGACTGCTTTTTTTTTCAGGCTGGTGATTTACAAAACTCTTAACCTTGCTGTGTATAAGAGCTTATTGTGTGTAGGCACCTCACATGAAGTAACCAATCCCATCCTTATTCAAAAATCCTCCGTAGAAGGACTGTTTTGTTAGTGTCATTGTATAAATAGATAATCTAAGGTTAAAATAGAACTCAAGCCCAAATCTCATTCTGTTTTTAAAGGAATAGTGTTCCTCCCCTTCTGGAGATGGTGGTGTTCAGTCAGTTTCCCAGTGGGTTTCCCAGTGCTGAGGAAGTAAACCATAGTCTGGGTATCTGGGATCAGGACTACAGCTGCTGTCAAACTATGATGCTCACAATTTATTTCTTGGTCATCTGGTACCCACTAACATTGACTGTGTCTGGGTAATTTTGCCTGATTTCAGAAAGAGTAATCAAGACCATTGGGGTGGAGAATTTCCATCACTTTCTAACGGTTCAAACTAATTTTGAACAAATTTGTTTGGTTTCTGATCTCTGGTTTCTACACAGGAAATGTGTTGCTAACTTTGTCATGACCTTTACTGAAGGTTAGAAGAGATTGTGTGTGCACAGTGCCTTCACATTCAGATAATGGTAATTCAATGGTGTGGCCCAATGAAATCTTCCTCCCACTGAAGAATGCTTTACCATGTTGCAATTTAATTTTCAAAGAAAATATGCTTCCATCCTCTGTTAATAGAGACTCTTCTTAGAGGCCCAAAGATTTCTCTGGAAAAGTTATAGCTCTGTAAAAGAACTGGCATCTTCTCTTCCTTCTTTCCAAATAAAACTGTTGGTCTGACCAGGCTACTGAACTACATAAGAATATTCTACCTTAGGCTGGGCCCTGAAAAACAGTAGAACTGGAAAATGTAATTTGTTCCCACTGAGAAGACAGAGAGCTAACCCAGGTTGCCCCTGGCAAAATATTTTGTTTAGCCACAATGTTTTCAAAGCTACAAAATACTCTAGTTCTTCTGCTTTATACACTACACTTATTCTTGGCTTTTCACTGCTGTATATTAAAGAGTGTCTACCTCACAGACACCTCTAACACATACACACACACACACACACACACACACACACACACAGAAACACACCCAGTATACACAGTAGTGCATCAGTCTGTAAATAGAAAGTGACTTTTTGTAAAATAATAGAGTCGAGTTTAGACTTTATTTTCAGCTCTGAACTACTTGGTTCTTCTGGAGACACCTACTTCTAGAATTTCCCTAATACCTAATTTTTCTCAAGAGCCTCTTTATGTTGGGACATTTTGATACGTCTCTTCCATCTAGCACTGACAGATAAATCTAAAGAGGTCTTGGTGAGGAAGACACATGAAAAGGCTGCAAATGGGCACAGCCAGCCAGAAATCTGAGCTTAGAATCATGAAATATACAACTCATCATCTAAGGAACATAATACAGTCCCTCTGACCCCCAGTTTATATATAAGAAGAATCTGCAAACAAACTCTAGAGACTAGAGAGTAAGGGCCGCTGCTGACTGGTACAAAGTAATGTTGAACAACAATGATGCCCTATTTAAAAAAATAGAACCTGAACCTGGAGATGTAACCCAGGTGGTAGAGTGTTCTCCCAGCATGCAGGAAACTGCATAAATGGAGCATGGTGGCGTATAAATAATTCCATAATCCCATCACATATCAGAGTTTAGGTTCCAGAGAGGACCAGCACAGTAGGTGAATGTGTCCAGTTAGGGACATCATGGGGACCAGTGGGGAGGAAGCAGCAGTATTTGGTGACCTCATTTTCCCTTCTCTGGGCTGCTGGTAAACAAGCAGCAGGAGGTAAATGTGAGGTCCACCCAGTGCCAGGGCTCCTGTTCCTCCCTCCCCTTGCTGCTATTTTTGCAAAGCCCACTGCTGCTTCTGGCAGGAGCCAGGTAGATCAGGGATGCCTTTGGTTTGCTGACCCAGGATTATTGCTGACATTCTTCTGGAGGATGATGGGTGGGGCAGGAAAAGGTTCCCCAGATGTTTACTTCTCAGAAAAGCTTTGAGACCAGAGTCCTGGCAGGCTAGTCCCAGCTCCCACCAGGTGGGCAGGGTGAATGGGGACACAGAACCGCTCAACAGGGAAGGTGAGGTGTTCCAGCTTTAGGAGGCAACAAAGTTGCCCTGCAGGATGTTGTCTTCATGGTGAGAAATTCCTCGTGGAGTGTTCTACTGACAAGAAGGGAAAGCATTGGGAACCGATGAGAAGTGTGTCTCTAACAGCAAGCAGGAGCTCAATATTTTCTCAAGCTCACTGTGCTTCAAACTCTAGTTTCTGTAGAGATGTCATTTCATTGTGAGACCAGAGAAGGCCAGGGCATTTTTAAAGATCCTATTGTTTAGACGTGAAATATCAAGATTTTAAACAATCATTGCCATACATGAAGGATCCTGTTAAATACATACATATGGGTGTTTTGCTGAGATACCTTCAAGCTTTCTTTGTGTATCTTCGACTCTCCCAGAGAAAGGATTTGCCTGGGTAGAAGAGTGTGCTGTGGATACAAAAATCAAACATTACCACCAGCAATGGTTCTTTCTGGCTTTTTGGCCTGGTAAGACTGAAGTACTTAATGGGGAGTAGTATATTAGTGAGAAAACTTAAGTGGCAAAGGAGAGAATATTCTTTAAGAAGGGCAGCTTCTGAGATTGCAGGCAGATGTGCTTATTCCCTGTGCCATACAGAGACATCAGAAGGAACAGGAAACTCTGTCTAAGAAGTCTAAACATTTACACATGCCTGTACCTCAACTATGAGTTCTCTATCAAGAGACACTACAGGGATACCTCAATATTGTTAACTGGGCATAGTGTCTCAGAACCAAAGCTAGGTTTTCAAGACTGCTGGAATATAGCTGGAGACTAAAGAGCATCCTCTTCCCTCATAATCCAGGTGGACCTAAAGACCTTGAAGAAAACCACATCTACATTGACCGAGTACAATACCATGACTGTGGAGAGATAGAATATGGAATGAAGCCAACATTTTTGTAGGCTATCTACACTAGCTATTTACTTTCAACCTCTGCACCTGACCTCACATTCCTGTAACAATTAGGCAACACTCCTGGAATGTATTGCTAAGCTTAGCAGACCTCTTGCTCCCACCAATGCAAAGGCTAAGACTTCTATAGCATCTGGAACATTTAGTAAAGATTCACCCAATTTTTTGAAACCCAGTTAACTAGAGTCCCACCAACATATTTGCCAGTAAAAGTTCATGTGCCTTCTTCCACAGTGGAGTATGTTATTCAGAGGAAACTGAATCTGTGCTCTGAATCTTTGGTCATTCACATTTGGCTCATCCTAAATGACCTCTTATTCCTTTGGACTGCGAGCTATGTTTTAGTGTCTACCTCACTAATGGCCAAGGTTGAATTTTTCTCTCACCTTAGCAGAGGCTTGTTCAAAAAGAAAACGTATCCTTTACCCACTTAGATTTATTATTTGGGAGCCTGCAATGTAAACTAGCAAAATCAATTTTACGAGGCACAATGAGAGAATTTTGATCTGCATATGTGTGAGTGTGTGTGTGTGTGTGTGTGTGTGTGTGTGTGTGTAAATTCACAGAAAAATGTGGCTCAAGGCCATGGATGGAATTTGGAGCTAATATTCTATCTTAATAGGTGTTGGGTGACCCCTGAAGGCAAATTATGATTTTTTTGATACTTCTTTTTTCCCCAAGAAAAATATTGAGGATTCTCTGTCAAAACACTGCAGCAGATGAACATGTAGACATCTTTACCATCCTATGGGCTTCCAGCAGTCTCTGAATGTAGCGTATTTCTCCCTTTTACTAATCTTAATGCCTATGCATTTCCCTAAACCTCTAGCAACAAAACAATGCTTAAGCAATGCTTTATTTACTTCAACTCTGGTATGATAATGCTTCCCATAGAACCTCTTCACCTTTTTCCCCTAAAGTCTCACTAGACTACTCAGAAGAAGGGTGTTCTCCATTCTATGATAGTCAAGCATGGTTTGTTTTCCTCTATTGTGCTGAGTAATTTGATGTTGCTTCTTAATTCACAAGTCCTAAATCTTCAACAAGGCAAAAGGTCTCCAGTGTCTGAGACTCCTTTCCCTCTAAGTGATTCTTAACTTGTCTGTCTTGACTCTTTTGGGGGTCACATATAAGACATTCTGCATATCAAATATTTACATATGATTCATAGCAGTATAAAGTGACAGTTTTGAACTAGAAACAAAATAATTTTATAGTTGGGGTCATCATAACATGAGGAACTATATTAAAGAATTTCAACATTAGGAAGGTTGAGAACTGCTGCCTTAGAGATATATTTAGTAAATAATTATTGCTGTTTGAAAATGGCCTAAATAGCTGAAAGCTCATGGCAAATCTGCTGCTGACTGCCTCTGGCACCACCAAGACCAACAAAACTTTGCCACAGATATGAGGAAGGACCCTCTTACCCTTAAAGGGAATGGCCCAGACCCAGTTCACTTATGGGGCCGAGGACTGATATGCCTGTCCGATACCACAGAAGGCACAGCTAACCGGCTACCAAAAAGATTAATAAAAAAAAAATAGATACCTCCACAAAGCCAGGCCCAACAATAAATATGATGAATAACAATTTACATCCAGGGAAGAGAAATCAACCTGAGAATCCCCTTCTTTTTCATTTCCAGGTAAAAGTGAATCACCCATGATGTCTGCTGTTAGAAGTTCTAATCCAGATGCTGGCCTCCGAACTTATACTACTCAGACCTTTGAAGGGCCACTGACAAGAACATCAAACAGCTAGAGACTGACATCACTAATCTGAAGAAATTCCTTGTTTTGCTGTCTGAAGAGACCTCCTAAAATCGCAAAGATCTTTATTGGACTTGATTTGCTCTAGTACAATAGAAAAGACTGTATACAGCTCTTGACTGTGTACAACCCTCAAAGAAGAATGTTGCCTTTACATAGACAAGACAAGGAGGGTTAAAGAGAGCATGAAATAGGTAGTGAAGACCCTAAGAAAAATCAGAGAGTGAAAGAGACAGATGAATGCTGGTACAAGAATTGGATTGCAGCCTCTCCAAGGTTGTCAACCCAATTTCCTTCCATCTTGGGACCATTATTTGGGTTCTTTTTGCTTTTTTCTGCTGGTCCCTGGCCCTCAAATAGGAAGACTAACTCTGTGATACAACAGATAAATAATTTGGTAGCAAAACCTACTCAGTTACATTATCATAAGTTAGCTATGGAGGACCATGAGACTCAAGATGAGGTTGTTACTTTATACAGGGTGTTCCCAAAACCCATCTCCACCCAACCTAAAAGAGGGTACTTCCACCCCTAGACCAGGCAGAGGGGGCCACCCAGAACCCCCTCTGACAGGCGATCTGAATTCTTGCTTAGGCTGTGAGGCTAAGCACTGCAAGGGAATATAAATAAAAGTTAAAAATATCTATCTGGGTTCCCTGAGGGACAAGCCTGACTGCATAGGGGTTAATGTCAAAAGTATCCCCTCTCCAGGAAAAAGACATCGGGACGGGTATGGCCCTCATGCCTCACTGGACAACGACAGGGGGACTGGAGCCATTACAAGGTCCCCTTCAAATACTGGAGGTCAGGCCTCTATCCCTGCCTTCGCAAGTTTAGAATTGCCACAGCCCTTCTATACTTAGAGAAGGGAGGAGATGTCAGGGGCAGCCCTGCTTACACACTGTAGGCCTAAAATCAGCCATAGGCCTAAAATCAGCAATAGGTTTGTCATACATGCCTGCTAACACAAAGTCTTTGGTCTCTGTGGAAAAACATTGAAACAGATGGCTATAAGCTATTGAAAAGAGGCAGCTTTTGTGGAAATGTATAAGCCTGAGTAGTCATAGACCTTGTAAATAGGTAGCCTTGGCAGAAAATACCAACTTAGATAAGGACAAGCGAGTCATAGGCAGAGTCATAGTAACTTGTCCCCTGAACCTTCACCCAGCCGATACCCGGTTCTGAAGATATCTGTATTCCCCCTGAACACCCACACTGCAGTGTCATTCCATTCCCCACATCCTGCCTTTCTGTGTTTATAACCCCTGTGTTAATTAATTACAATTTGAGAAAATTTTTTTATAAAATTTGATACTTTCTGTAAACTATAGATTAGACATTGTAAAGCTGTCAGCCCAAGAAGGCTTTCTTTTGTATTTCTCAATGCTGTCTCTTTGTAAGTCTTTGCATTATCTTTTAATAGTTCACATTTTCCAAAAGGCCAATATATTATTCCAATTGAATAGAAATCAAATATTGTTAAAGATCCAATATATATTTAGATAGTACAATTGATTTATCAAGACAACTGTATCTAATGTAATTTTTAAGATATATAGACCAGCATGCTCTCCATAAAGGAATAAAAACTACTTTCTGCTTTGTTTCTGTCAAAAAAAATTGGCAACAGTAAAATCTTTCTGAATGTGGAGTGATAACAACTAATTCTAAATGAAACATGTAATGAATCAGAACTTCTGGTACCAGTCATATTTGTACCACATGAACCTTCTCATTGTAGAGCAGAGAATGCTGCCAGAGCACCTTGAACCAGACTCAAGATGGCTGAAGTCTAGGAGCTGAAGTGCAGTCATTATATATACGATTCTTCTGCTATTATAGAAACATGATGGTCTAATTACGAAAAACCTTCAATATTTTCCTGACTTCCTTCCTCAGCATGTAAATATCATCTTAGCGCATCTTTAGATTAGCTTGTGGTAGAATATTTGATTTTGGAATCTTTCCTGTTTAAATTGGTGTCTCACTAATTTAAAAAAAATCATTCAATAAAATTTGGCTTGAAAGTGAAAAAAAAAAGAAAAGTTTAAGGGATTAATCTATGTCTAGTATTAAGGTCCATAATATTTGATGTATTTTCCAGATAGGAGTATATTTAGTCTGACAATATATATGGAATATAAACATCAAGGGAGCCTGCATGATCGATGTGAGGCTATAATCTTAAGAGAAATAATTGGGTAAAATTTATTAAAGTAAAATTGGAGGCAAGGCCTATTTTGTCATATGACCCTCCAGTATGAAAGATTAGAAAATATTTTAAGATGAAATGATAGAAGAAATCAGAAATGTAAGATGAATAAAATATTTTCATGTCTTAAAAGACATCATAAGGACTAAAGGAGCTGAACGAGTTTGGAACCCCATATGAAGAACAATAATAGCAACCAACCAGACTCCTCAGAGCTCCCAGGGACTAAACCACCAACCAAAGAATACAAATAGAGGGATTCATAGCTCCAGCCGCATATGTAGCAGAGGATGGCCTTGTCTGGCATCAATGGGAGGAGAGGCCCTTGGGTCTTGTAAAGGCTTGATGCCCCAGTGTAGGGAAATTCGAGGGCAGGAAGGGGCAATGAGATAAAGGGTTTCAGGTGGGGGGGGCAACCAGGAAATGGGATAATATTTTAAATGTAAATAAAGAAAATATACAATAAAATTTTAAAAAGTGAAAAAAAAAAGAAAATGGCCTAAATATCTTGCTCTAACCTATTATCAAATTTGTCCTTTGTCTGTAGTTGATTTAGGTGCATTTTCCCATGTATGTGGGCAGTGTCTTAGAAGAATGCTGGTCAATATAGCCTCACTCCCTGCCCTGGCTGATTACATACGAATCCAGCTAAATATTAGTGTCACTTGCTGATTCAAAATACCAGGATGTTAAAAATTTCAGGGGTCGCATGCCTCAGAGAAGGTTTTTTATTATTTATTTATTTATTTATTTATTATTATTATTTTTTTTTATTTATGAGGGTAAACAGAAACTTCTGGTTTCCTGGTATTCTGTGATAGCCTATAATCACAATATTAATTAAGCACACAGAAAAACCACATCTGTCTTGGTGAGTTAAAATTTCTCATAGAAAGAGGCTTTTACTATTCTTTTAGAAGCGTCAGTTCTACAACCTCTTTTCTTGGCAGCGTCTCCTACAAAATAATCTGTCATTGTACTATAGGATTTGCACTAGGGAGATGTGACTTGGGTTTCTAAGGTGTCAATGGACAGAGAATACAGAGAGGTCTGACTTTTTCTTACTTTTTTTAAAAAAATTATTTATTTATTTATTTATTTATTTATTTTCTGTATATGAGTACACTGTAGGTGTCTTCAGACACATCAGAAGAGGGCATCAGATCCCATTACAGATGATTGTGAGCCACCATGTGGTTGCTCTGAGTTGAATTCAGGACCACTGGAAGAGCAGTCAGTGCTCTTAACCGCTGAGCCATTCCTCCAGCTCCCAGTAGATTTTCTTTAAGATCACACTTTTTATATAGACGTAGGAAGAATTGTGATCTGGCTTGGAGAATTGAGGTAATTATGTGGACATGGATCATCTATTGTACTAGTTTGGTCTCTAGAGGATAAAGACAATATTAGATCTTTAATCTGTGGAAACTTACACTAGATGTACTGTCCTAGCATTCACTGCCTTTCTCAAGCCATCCGGGAAAAATCACAAGCACCATGTCCACAGTTGAGGTTGCCCTTGCTGAGCTGAGAGAGCTGTATAAACTTGACAACTTTTTCTGCTTGCTTATTCTGCTTCCTGTCACAGAGGGTTGTCAAATGTCTCATTAAGTACCCATGGAAGCACTCTTTGTGTATTATTTAATTATAAGTAGACTCTACAAAGAGGACATATTTAATGATAAAATATGTGTGTATGTATGTGTGTTATGTGAAAGTATAGTGCTTTATCTTCTAATGAAGAAATTTCAGAATTTCCACTTCTATCATCTTCAAATTTCTGTATACAGAGGTCAGCACTGTTTAATATTAGAATATTACTTTCTTCCTAAAGCTAATATAATTCCAAGTGGCACTGAGCAGGCTGTTTATATTTCTGCTTAACTGGGGACTTGAACTTTATTTAATGGGATCTTTGGCTTCAGCATACTGTGGGGGGATGGATACTGTATTTGGAAAAGCTATGTGTCAGCTTTACAAAATAAACTTTGGATAAAGCTGCAGTTCCTTTGTTGGCTTAACCACGATTAGATATTAGACTCTAAAAACATCTGCAAAGTATTTTCACATAACACAGACATGAACTTATTCACAAGGAAACTAGTGGAGATATGTTAGTCTCTTTGATAAATGCACTTTAAAGTTGATTAGATCTGCCTCTAATTCTGAAATAATTGAAAATTTCCCCATTTCTTCTCCTCTGAGTACTGGTAGTTTGTAGATGGCATATCAGTCATGAAGGAGGTAATATATTTTCCATTTCCACCTGGATTAAGGGACAAAACATTGGGATTTTCATGGTTTGGTTATGGTTTTGGATTCAGCCCGATTTAACATCATACCAAGAGAGCAAATAACAATCCAAGACAGGATCAAACTTACCTCACTGTGTCTACATATTGTGGAAGGATGGACAGGTTTTAATAAGATAGGTGCTGGATGGAAGAAGGCCTTTGGGGGTTCTGTGGGAATGTCAGAGAAGACAACCCCAATGCTGAGTTACAACCAGAAGGAAGAGAAAATGAAGTGGGCGGGAATCCTCCATCTTTTCCTTTCCCCACTTTCTCTGGTGATTACATCTAGCTGAAGTCATTTGACCACAGGATTTGGAAACAATATTTGCAGGCAAGAGTGCATCATAAAATTAGGGAATGACAGAGAAATGATCAGATGTTGGATTATATAAAGAAATGTATTTTTTCCTACTTAATAAGGTAGATACTTATTGATGTTTCAGTGTCTGTGTAAATTAGCTCTCATTTACTGTAACAAAATACCTGAAAAAAATCATAGTATTTGAGTTTTTAGTCTGTGTTTGGTTGGTTGGTTCTTTGCTTTTATACCTGTGGCGAGTGTGGGGAGAAGATGAAGTCCTGAGTGGATGTATATTATTGACGTGAGCATAACTGTGTCAAGCACTCTGATGCTGCAGACTCATGGGAATGCAAAGCCTTCCTCTGGTCTGTCTGTGGATGTCGACAGCATGTTCAGAGAGTATAAACCACAGTTTCTTCTTCTTGGATGTTTCCAGTTACTCAGGTTCCCTGTAAAAATCTTACATTAGCTAATCTGAGATTAACTAAATGTGCTTCCTTGTTCAGCTGTGTACAACAAACCTGCTTCAATTCAGATGTCTAAAGTAAATGCTTCAAGTTTTCCTGCTGGGGCTGGTGCATCTTCATCAGAGTGCATGCCCAGCCAATCCAGCTTTCTGTTTACGTTTCATACTCTACTGTCTGGAAAGTAAAAGGAGGAATAGACTGACACCCACAATCTTCTTTCAGGGATATCCCCAAATACCTAACTTTTTTTTGTTACATTCCTTGTTTTAAAGTTTCTAATATCTCCCAATAATACCATGAGCCAGGAGCTTAGCTATTGATACAGGATCCTTTGGGGGACATTAAAAATCCAAACTAGAGTGTTGTCCTTAAAGCAAAGACATTAGATCCTGGCCATTTCCTAAGGCATCTGATCTGGCCCAACACTATGTTTATATTTCAGATAAAAGCAAGAGAGGCAGGACACTAGAACTGTGTATCTATTCCCACTGTTTGTGTATTTCTGGCTCCACAGCTGCACATGTTACAAACACAACGTACCAACCACTGCTCTAGAAAGTTGAGATAATGGAGTAAACAAAACCACCAACAGTATTCAGCCTTTCATGTTGCTGATGTTCTGGTTAAAACAGACAGTAGAAAATAATTAGTAGAAGATGGGTGCTAGGGACAAAACACACACTGCTAAGTGGACAGAATTAAGCTCCTCCAAAGAGGTGACAATGTCTGTGATTTTATATAGAACAATCAGTATACAGATCCGGATATAGACTTGGTCCTATTCCTTCTTTAAAAAATCAGTCCAGACATCCTCATATAGAATGTGACCATTCACTTCCCAACTGATCTGATCAAATCCATACCACTCTACTAAGTTTAAACCTTCCCTATCTTTGAAAGAGTAATAATTTTCTGTCTTTAAAGACTTTGTTCCAGACTGATAATGAAAGCTAAATTATTCAGAAAAAATTTAAGTTGCTTATATCATTATTTATAGTTTGATTAATTTCCATGCATGTGTACTTTCTTTGAACTTTTAAGAAAATCATTAACAATTCCAAAGATAGATTTACTAATGCAAAGTCGACATGTAACTGAAGACTTGACTGAAGATTTGACTTGATACTAAATTTATGCTTAAGTACATAATCCTACTTAAAATCTGTTCTGCTAAATCCTATACAGTTTTTTCTTTGTCAAAAAGGTGGTTCTAGATGAAGTCAATATCTATTATACAGACTATCCTGCCAGCTTTGTGCCTGGCTATCTATCCTTTCCCTCTCATGCTCCACTGGCTTTCCAGTTGACTTTATCACACTGCATTGTACATCTTGTTCTTTTTTTTAAGCACTTTTTTTAAAATGTTTTTTTGAGACAGGGTTTCTCTGTGTAGCCCTGGCTGTCCTGGAACTCACTCAATAGACCAGGATGTCCTCAAACTCAGAAATCCACCTGCCTCTGCCTCCCAAGTGCTGGGATTAAAGGTGTGCGCCACCACTGCCCATCTGTACATCTTGTTCTTATTTTCACTACTCAGAACAGGTCCTGAGCTAGTCCAGAAGAGCTGCCCCACAGGTAAGCCCATGAATTTTAAAAAGGATATCTTGGGTAGAAGGCAACTGTTCGTTTTCCTGAAGATTGAGAATGATCTTTACTTAAATCTAAACCTCAATACTCCTTTAGGTCTCTTGAGTGTCTGCTTAAATTTCTCTAATTTTTTTCTTGAAGGTTTAAATACTTTATGTGTATGAGTACTTCATTTACATGTATACCATAGACACGCAGTGTATCTATGGAGGCCAGAAGAGAGCATTAGATTCCCTAGAGCTGGAGTTACAAAAGTCTGTGAACCCCCACGTGGATACCAGAAACAAACTGAGTCCTTCACCAGATCCAGTGCTTTTAAGTCCCGAGCCATCTCTCCAGAACGGGAACATCTCCATTTTAGGACTTATTGAGAATTGTGTTAGTGGTAACTGGAGATATGATTCAGCAGTTAATCCTTGTTGCTCTTGCAGAGGACTTGGGTTCAATTCCAAGAACCCACACAACAGCTTGCAACCATCTGTAACTCCATTTCCAGGGAATCCAAAGCCCTCTTCTGGCCTCCACTGGCACCTAGACGTGCATTTTCTACACAAATACATTCAAGCCAACACTTATACACATAAACCAATAAATGTATTGGCTATCTTTCATACCACTGTGACAGAATGCCTGAAAGAAGCAGTTTAAAGAAGGAAGGAGATATTTTGATTCATAGTCTCAGAGCATATAAATGTATCAATAGTGGGGAAGATACAGTAGTATAGTTCTAAGGGGCAGGATTCTATCTGCTATACCTTGGAATACAGGAAGTGGAGATCTTGAAGTAGGATTACAGAAGCAGAACCAGATTATAACCTCAGGTCCTGCCCCACAGTGACCCTCTTCCTCAAGTTAGGCAATCCCTCCTACAGGTTCTACAATTTCCCAAAGCAGCACTACCATCTTGGACAAAGTGTGGGGACAAAGCATGGGGACACATGAGGCTGTGAAGGACATTCCACATTGAGGACACAACAGGAACATTCTTCCTATGATCCTAGTAGTAAGTCAGGAGTGGTACTTACGCATTTGAAGTAATAGGAAGATAAAAATCAAGGTAGCACAGAAACCTGTCTGCTGGTCAAGCTTTCCATCAGTTGCCTGCTGATGGTAGAAAAGATGTTGTTGTTTCCACTGGTCACAGAAGAGACTAGTGGAGAATTCGTTGGCGAGCTTCTAAGTATTGCTCCTTACAGGACCTAACTGTAAAACATAAAGAAGATATTGCAAGAGTGTTGCTTTGAGTCAGCAAGAATTTTTATATGAATCAAAAGGCTAGAAAAGAGATAAAAGACTTCTGAGAAGAGAGGAGGTAGGAGAGACAGGGATCAGCAGAGTGCCCATGTGTGGTGCTGTGTGGAGTGACTGCAGTATTTTATTCCATGTGTGGTGCTGTGTGGAGTGACTCTGCAGTATTTTATTCCATGTGTGGTACTGTGTGGAGTGACTCTGCAGTATTTTATTCCATGTGTGGTGCTGTG
>NW_021620060.1:933941-953307 GCF_004785775.1 Grammomys surdaster | reverse complement strand
CTGTGTGGAGTGACTCTGCAGTATTTTATTCCATGTGTGGTGCTGTGTGGAGTGACTCTGCAGTATTTTATTCCATGTGTGGTGCTGTGTGGAGTGACTCTGCAGTATTTTATTCCATGGAGTCTATGGCACTTATGGAAAGAGGGGCATTTTTGCTGCAATCCATGTGTGTATTCTTAATGAATAATCACTATCTGATTGAAAGCAATTCATTCCATGTTTTACTAAAAGGTATAAAACCATCTTTGTGATGATCCAACCTATAGAACTATAGGCAGAATAAAGCTATTAGCTAATGCAAAGACTGTACTTGAGAACAAAGGATTTTGAACAGAATATGGTATGTTAAGTGGTTTACAAGATATGGAGATAAATAATCAATAGGTCCTGATCTTGAGAAATTTGTGATCTAGGTATAACTTGCTTTTTTTCCCCTTGTTAAGTCTAAATGTTTAATAGATATATTTAAATATATCCATCTGTAAAATCCAAAACTGTCACCAAAACTCCGAGTGTAAGAGAACACCACTAGCAATAAGATAATGACCATTAATATTGTTATATTCTGTGGTTATTTGAATAAGAATGCCCCCCACAGGCTCATATATTTGCATGCTTGCTTCTCAGTTGGTAGACCTGTTAGGAAAGGAATAGGAAGTATGTCCTTGTTGGAGGAGGTGTGCCACTAGGGGTTGGGCTTTGAGGTTTCAAAAGCCTGAACCATTCCCAGTTACCCCCTGCCTCTGCCTAGTGGTTGTATCTCAAGATATTCTCAAGATATAAGGTCTCAGCTACCACTCCAGCATTATGTCTGCCTGTCTGCTACCATGGTCCCACCATGAAGGTTATGGATTCACACTCTTAGACTGTAAGCCCTAATAAACCTTTTCTTCTATAAATTGCCTTCGCCGTGGTGTTTCATGGTGTCTCATGGTATAAAAGTAAATAAGACACATTCTATCTTTAATTAAGTCTTTGCAGTGTTTTATATTCAACATTTGTTAAATTCACTTTAATTCTTTCTTTTTTTTTAAAGTAGGGGACTCTAAATCACTTTATTGCACTTTAGCTTCCATTTTTTTCAAATTTATAATTCTCTTAGATTGTCTTATTATTCATGTACCTAGTATTACTGATTGATACTAAGTTCTGAGTCCTGAACTAGATATTGGAAAACAGAAATAAACAAGACAAGTTTACATCTCACAGAGTTGGCTCTCTAAGCCTATCTTAATCAGTGCCCTTTCTGAATCAGCTTTTGCACAGGTCTGAAATAGGGAACATCATCCTCTGTGACTCACACTAGTGGGGCAATTGCTACTCCATCACATGCCAGGATGTATGTCTTATGATAGGAAAAAGAATTCCACTTAGTTACTATGACTGGCTTTAGGATGATAAAATCCAAGAAGAATAAAGCAGGATTTCAGGATACGGTTAAGGTTAGACATTGGAAATGTAAGACTGAATTGTTTGATAGTTTGCCTGCTAGTTCCAAAGTCTATAGGTAGGAAAACTGGAGCATGTTCTCTTCTTTAACCCTAACTGATCCTTGGGTTCATAGTCACTGTGAACCTAGTGCAATGGAGAGCAAATGTTATAAATGTCAGAGCAAGCCAGGATAAGACACTGTGTACAATGGATTTAGCTGTGTGACAAATAATCCTTAGGCAAGCAACCAATGCCTCCAGAGGAAGTAGCAATACATTATATACCTCAGGAACAAGGTAAAAGTCCAGCTAATTTTTGTGGTTCTGGTTTCTGGAAACAGGGGAATTGTAAAAGATCAATCCAAAACATTATATATAATGAATGAATAGTTTATATGTCATATATATATATATACACATATATGTATACATATACACATATATATACACACATACACACACACACACGCACACACACATATCTATATCTATCTATCTATCTATCTATATCTATATCTATATCTATATCTATATCTATATCTATATCTATATCTATATCTATATATATATATATATATATATATATATATATCAGACATAAAAAGGATCAGGAAGACTCAAGACATAGACAACAGCTTCTTCTGAGAGGGACTTGCCAGTTTCCTCTCAACAAGGGTGAATGGCAACAAAATAAATATGGTGCACTTGTAGCACTGAGATAAGATTAGCATCAGCTCAGAGGTCTGCAGGGGAAAGGCTTGCTGATACTCTGTAAAGACAGAGACAAAGCTGCAACAGGAAGGCCTGGTACAGAAGATGTCTTACATGATCCTGATTCATTTAAATCAGTGTGATGACTGTGGCCCTAGGAGGGCCAAGCAAACAATGGAACCTTGAAGTATAAAGGAGCTTTGGATGGCTATGTGATTTGCTAGTGTCTTTCAAACTGTAAGCACATTTACCAATTTGACTTTCTTTGAATAAGTCTCCAGCAGCAGCATCCCTACTCCTGAGAACCCCTGGAGTAAAAAAAGAATCATTAGAAATGTAGAGAAGACATTTAGTGAGGTTTCTTGTAAGCCACACCACTCCCTTGATGTCACAAAGCAAAGAACACTGTTGTCCCTGGGAGACAAATATTCATAGATTATCATTGTCCACTGAAGTAAGGGCATTTTAACACTAATTGTTTTCTACTCTGAGAAACAGTAGAGTGGCCAAGATGCTAGAGAAATTGGAATCCTCTTCAGCAGATATTGCATTTCCAAATTATTAGTGAGGCCTCCCCACTAGCCTGTAATGCTATGTATGACAAAGATGATCTAAAGTGAAGGGAGGTCTGGGTGGACTCTGTACCCTGGGGCTGGATTTGCTAAGGCAGTGCATAGGAACCAGTAGGCTAATAGAAACCAGGTGTAGGGGCAGGGAAGGATTTTTAATAACAGTATTCAGTACAATTCCTTGTCCCTACCCTCTACAGGAAACCAGTGTTCTATCAGCCTTAGTTAGTGGGACTTTGGGCATGAATCCTCTAAACCTAATTGAGTAAAATGGATGAGCTATGGATCACTTCCCCCACTTGATGAAAATAGCTACAGTTGGAACCCGAGCAACAGTTAGGGTAGGTATGGTTGAGTATGAATAAGGCAAACGAATGCACAGCATTATTGAACATCTACCACAAGACAGGTACTGAGCTATAAGTCATCACGGTGTTCACCTCATCTAATCCCTTAAAACTCTGTAAAGTAACACTCCTCCTTTTTTGGCATGTGATACTTGTATCAAATAAGTCAAGTAGATATAGGTGTCAAACAAAACTATTGTTCAAATCCACAGAAAATGAAATAGAATATCCTCTGTGGCTCAACTGTATTATGCCCAGACCCTTGAATATGTTTATCTGTTTCAATCTTAGTGGCTTGAAATTCTATTCCTTCCCAACAACATCAGCATTCCAAGCATACCACAGACCTCTACTCAGTTCAGTCCTACTTGTCCTTTGTATCAGGGTTCACTCTCGCTTCCTCAAGGAGTCCTTCCTGTCACACCCACCTTCTTACACCCCAGTTTCAGTTAGTTGCTCTCTGACATGCTTCCATTTCCCCATTACAGCATCTGTTATCTTACAGAAACTGTCTATGTACTAGATGCTCTCCCTTGGCTACAGTCTCCATGAACCTAAAGCCAACACCTTAATTTTAACTTCATTTTCAGCAAGTGTAAGAGGAACTGGTTCACAGCAGAATTCCATAAAAGGTTTTGTGTTGACTGAGACTCAGTGTTTAGAATTTAGGGGTAAAGTAAGAAATAGACCATAAGCTATAGTTATTGGGGCTAGCTCCCAGATGCCTGGCAAAAACTGAGCCCCCTTATTCCTGTTTCTTCTGAAGCAAGGAAGGACTTTGGATGGGAAGTGAGAGCCTCATATTTGGACAACTGTGGTGGTGGGAGTCCATAAGCCTGGGCTCCCCCAAACCCAGAAAGATACATTTACTGCAATCAACTTAATACTGGTAAGAAGACCAAATTTCAGAGCTGCCTCTCTTGGATGCCACAGGATGGAACTAGGTAAGCAGGAAGAGGCCATAAGGAAAACCTGTACCAGAACCATCCACTGTGTACTCTAGAATCTGGTCTGAAACCTCAACTTCTTGCTATTTTACTGATCATAACCTCTTCTACCCTTGTTATAAGTGATTCCACCCAAAACCATACCTCCAGCATTGTCTTCAACCTTGCTACTCTACTGCGTGCTCCCTATGTAATTTACCCTTTCCGAGCAGCATCTCTCCTTGATTCTTAAATGTTCACTGTGAGCATCAATGTTCTCCAGGCTATACTACCTCTTGACATCAATTCCTGAGGCCTATAGCTTCTCCCTCCATTGAAGTGCTATTAGTTTGGCTTCACAAAATTCAGATGCCTTACTGCCATGCTTCTGGCCAGGTCTTCAGCAGAGGCTTCAGAGCCCCACACTGGGACATACTCAGATTCCAGTGTGACTCTTAACTAATACATATCTTGTAAAACGAAGAGATTATGTGAGAAAGTGAAGGAAGTTTCAGCAGCATTAGTGCAATCTGAGAAGAGTAAAAATCTCTAACTACACGCTCAACAACAGTTGATTTCTGAGGACCTACTGGGTGTAAGTGGATTGGTCCATCTAAAAATTACCAAGGAGAAAAGGTAACAAGAAGTCAGCTGTGTTGATACACATCTACAAGTCCATCTCCTGAAGAGTCCGAGGAGGAAGATTTAAGTTTGTGGTCAGCCTGAGTAACTAACACAGACTCTGTCTCAAAAGAAAAGAGCAATGAGAAAGATTGGCAGTACTTAAAACGGAGCAATCTGCTAGTACTTCAGATGATTGGTCTTCATTGTTGACTAGGTTGGATTTATATTCACCTGAGAGATACATTTCTGTCATAGTCTCTCATCATTTTAACTAAGAAGAGAATAACTTTAGATATCATCAATACAGGTGGCACAATTTCATGAGCTTGGATCTTAGAATGAGGGCTACACGAGGAAAAAACAAAAAGAGAAAGCCAGCAGAATAGTGGTTCTCAGCCTGAGCAACCCATTCACAGGGGTTGCATATCGGAGATCCTGCATATTATAAGTCTACAATTCATAACAGTAGCAAAATTAAAGTTACAAAGTAGCAAAGAAAGTAATTTTATGGTTGGGGGTCATCACAACATGAGGAACTGTATTAAGGAGTTGCAGCATTAGGAAGGTTGAGAGTCACTGCAGTAGATCATATGATTTACCTTTTTCCCAGATCACTAAGATGCAGGAAAGTGGCCACATAACATCTGCCATCCCAAAGCAAATTTGGAAATTTAACATCTAGTTCCATTCTTTCAAATTAATACCTTCTAGGTCCTTCAGAGCCCTGACCCTCTGCAGATCTGTCTCTCTTACACTATCTCTGCCTGGTATCCTGAGATGACATCATCCAGCATTGACAATGGCTCCCAGAAGTAGGGATTCTTACCAAGATAGGGATCTGGAGGGCCATGGCCTCTTATAGAGTAAGTCAGAGAATCCAAAGAAGCACTCTGGGCCATGTGCTCCATCTCAGGGTGATCTTGACTCTCTGTTGATGAACCTTGAAGGACTCAGGGCTCTGGGAGACATAATGTCACAGGCTGCTACATTGGCAGCATATCAGTGAGCTGTTTCTCCACCCAACTTGGACAAAAGTCTCCCAGACAGATGAAGTCAGTGGAACTTGAGGGAACACTCATAAAAATCTGTGCTCTCAGTGACTGACAAAACATTTCCCAGAACCCTCAGGAACTCATGATGTGAACTCTGACTGTGTAGACATTATGTGGAGAAAATTGGCAGTACATAGCGAAATCATGAGAGCCTACACCCTATTACCTAGCTAGTCCTCTCTGTAATGTGCACCTCAGAGAAGCTCAGGCATGCTTCATAAAGGGACATGTACAAGGTTGGTCACTCCAGTCCAGATAAGGGAGTAGTAGTCATGATGGTGCTACCTAGGTTGGCTAATGCCTTCTTATGAGCCCAGAAGTTGAGTTTTTCAGTGTTTAGAGACAATATTTGAGGTCTTTTCTTGCTGTTGGAGACTCTGCAGAGTCATGAAGTGTCATGGAACATCATATGAACACATATGAGCACATCTATAAGACATGGGTACTAACTGACTTTTATATCAGTCTTAAGATTTGGTCTCAAGGTAACTTATTAATACATGAATGGACTCTACCATTTATGAGAGCAGAGCCCTCACAGCCTAATGATGTCTTAAAGACTCCATCTGCCCTATCTCTTAATAATCTGTAATGCAGATGAGATTTCTGCATGAGCTTTGGGTAGGACATTGAAACAAAGTGATTTCTTGTAAATTTAACACCAGTGGTAAGGAGTATTATTTACTGTGTGTCAATTATACATGTGTGCTTACTGTGTGCCAACCACAGTAATAAATGTTTTCTATGTCTTCTCTCATTAATCTCATGAAAATCTCAGCAGAAACCTACTAGCTCATTTTTAGATAAACAGATGGCATTCGAAGAGGCCAATGTCATGGAGCCATAAAGCTGTAGAGTGAAGATTCAAATTAGAGTTGACATGGCTCAAAGTTGGTTCTCTGAACACTCAGGGCATAGAGAATTGTCAACCTTTTACAATAATAGCTTTTGGGCCATGGTGGGAGTGCCTCACCTATCTAGGACAAGAAGATCACTGAGTATTGTTTCTTGATTGACTGGTCAACTTCTGAGCAAGAAGTTCAAAAGGCTTGCATTTGGAGGGAAGTGCTTCCCTTGCAGATTGTACAGTAATGGGAAAAAGCCTGGTTGGGCTTTTTCCTTTGAGAGATCCTTGCTGTCTCAAGGAGACTAATTCACATTCCACTTAATCATGACCTTCCTACAGGTCCACTGCTGCTGCTTCCTGCTGGCGATAAATCCCTGCACTGCATGGTGCACAGTGAGTGACTGCTCCCCTGTGTATTCCTGAGCAGGGTCAAGAAGTAACCTCAAAAATCAAACCTGGTACCTGACTGGCTCAAAGAGAACATGAGGAGGGCTTTTAAAAACTATGTAGGGATCCAGGTTGAGAATGAAGAGGAAATTTTTTTAAAATGTCTTAGGATAATATAATAATAAAAAAATTTTCTATTTCTATTGCACAAAGAATGACACAAGATCTGACTCCCCTGGCTTCCTGTATTCCAACTCACCCCAAACCACATGGACGGAGGCAGGAAGCATTGTTGTAAAATCCATTTTATAGTTCCCTTACATGTTACCGTTTCCCAGACAGAATCTTCATGATATCAAGAAGACAAGTGTAAGAAAGTATTTTAATCAGCCATTTAGGACAGCAGACCTATGACCAGAATTTGAACCTGGAAATTTGTGGTTTATTAACTTATTGGACTTTTTCCATTTTTACAAAACAGCTCATTAATATTTATTTAATCAATGCCCTGTGATAATTCTTTAGGTACCAGCCATATTTTTTTGTCCACAGTTTTGGGACCAATGAAAAAAATAGTCTTCAGGGGATAGATGAGCATAAGGAATGAGAGTATTTAATATCTGCTTATTAAAATATGACAAAACATAAATCCTAAATATTCAGATAGTGGACTCTCACAAAGAGAATAATATTATGAATCATCTTCTAGATCAACAAATAGATTATTTGCATCCTAGAAGCTTGTTTTATGCTAGCAACTAAATATGCTACAAGGCAGAACAATTTTACCACTAATAGCTGCAGAAATAGCTTTCAGGGGTAATGGAAGAAGGCTCCTTGAGGGAGGTTCTTAGGTGAAGTGATGTATGAAAATCTACCGGGCAGTATCGTGGCTCAAACAAGGCTGAGTTTGCTATTAGCTCCATAGTAGGGAGAGTTGGGGACTTGGGAGAAGATGGGAATACCCATCATCAGAAGAGACCCCTTGATTGTTGCTACCCACCAAACCTGCTTCTGAACTGCAGTGGTATCTCATGGAGAAATCCTCCAAGTTACCCCCACATACAGCATAGAATTCTCCTTCCCGATCTCTGTGAGGTTCCAATGGTGATGAGAAATGGAAGCACAGCAAGTAATCCAGATGAGGAGAGTTAGAAGAGGCTCTGGAGCTTTAGCTTAGTGGTCCAACACCTACCTGCCTGAGAGCAAGGCAGGCAAAGGAACTACACACTAATTCCTTGCTCAATTTCAAGAGAACTGAGAAGTGGATGTGGTTGAACTAGATCCTTCTTTTTTTTTTAATTTTTCATTTGTCCTTTTTATTGAAAATAGATTACTTTCTCGTACAATACTCCTCCCAGTTCCTCCCCATCTCCCCTCTCCTCTGTATTCACTTCCTCTTTGTCTCTCATTAGAAAAGAGCAGGGTTCTAAGAGATAACAACCAAACATGACAAAATAAAATACAAAAGCAAAATCCGTCATCTTGAGGCTAGACAAGGCAAACCAACAGAAGAAAATGAGCTCCAAGAGTAGGCACAAAGATCAGAGAGCCACTTGTTCACACACTTAGGAATCTCATAAAAATACTAAACTGAAAACAATAACATATATTCAGAGGACCTAGAGCAGACCCATTTAGACCCTGTGCTGGCTACTTCATTCCCTGTGAGTTCATATGTGCCTTGCTTGATAGATTCAGAGGGTCTTGTTCTCTTGGTGTCCTCCATCCCTTCTGGCTCTTACACTCTTTCTACCTCCTCTTTTGTGGGGTTCCCTGAGCTCTGAGGAGGAAGGATTTGATGGAGAGATTCCTTTTAGAGGTGAGTGTTCCAAACTCTCTCTCTCTCTCTCTCCCTCTCCCTCTCCCTCCCCCCCTCCCTCCCCCCCTCCTTCTTTCCCTCCCTTCTTCCCTCCCTCTTTGCCTGGCTGCGGGGAAATAAATCTTGCTTTAAGAAAAGCTGTTGCAATAGTTTTAGTCAACGTGTGGTGAGTGGTATTAAAGCTGAAACTTTAATTTTTCTTATGTTTTAACAGTAAGTAACTGCTCTTCTAACTCAAAACTAGGGGTTGTATCTATGTAAAATAGCTTTATTAATCTAGACATTCTAAAGCAGTGTTGTTAATGGGTAGATTGATCACATTTTCATTAACTATTTAAGCCTAAGAAGGAAACTGAGGTCTGAGTTTGCTTTAGACTAAGGACAAATTCCTGAACTGATGTTTCTCATAGAGGTTCTATCAGATTAAGAGAACAGTCCACAGCAGTTAGACCATAGGCAGCAATTGGGAAATTTTCAGTGATAGGCAAATGTGTATATAGGGTGTGGTCCAGTGTGGTGTGGTAGTGTATGTGAAAGTTTAGCAGTTATGGAGAAAACTAGTCTGCCTTTGAAAATCACCAAGCACCCATCTTGCTTATCACTATCCTACTTTTCCCTCCTTGCCTCCTTCCAACCTCAGATACCATTCAGTTCTTGACTTCGGTCAAATTCTTATTCTTTCCAGGTGGATAAAGCAAAAGCACATACCATTTTAAAGTAACGGCAATTTGTGGCTCATAGTCCCAGAGATTGAGCCATTGAGACCTAGGGGTCTATAGAGTATCTGGTGAGAGGTCACTCTTCGCAGAAGGCATCTTCTTCATTGTCTCACTCAAAAGTCATATATATAATTTCTTTTGGTCTTTTTGGTTGTGAGTCTAGAGTCTAATGGCTAAGTCATCTTTCCAGTCTCCCTTAGTCCTTAATATTAATTTTACTTATGAGATACCTGCCCTCCCTATCAAATCATCTTCTAAAACATCTTAAACCACCACATTTAGGCTTAGAGGTCAACAAATGAATTGTTTGCAGAGCACAGACATATTATGTTGTACCACAATAGCCTTCTCCCCTCCCTCCTTCCCTCTCTTCCTCCCCTCACCCTCTCTCCTCCTCTTCCTTTATTAAAACAAAGAATTTTGAAAGGATTTATTCGTTTGTTTTTATGTATATGAATGTTTTGCCTGCATGTGAACCACGTGTGGATGTATGGTGCCAGGGGAGGTGAGAAGATGGCATCAGACGCCCTGGAACTAGAGTCACAGACAGTTGTGAGATGCCAAGTGGGTGCTAGGAAACAAACCCAGGTCATCTAGAAGAGCAGTCAGTGCATCTTAACCACATAGCACAATTTAAAAACACTTCTGACTAATTCCATATGGAAATATTTTGTCTTGAGGTTATTTTAAAGTTTAAGAAACAATATCCAATGGGAACCCCAAATAACCCTAAATTGCTGTCACGTACTTGCTTTGTCACCAATGTCAGAGCTTCCCTAAGCAATATATTCTCATTAGTTTTGGTTTTGTTACAGATACTGAATTTCTCTGTTTTTCTTTTTATTTTCTTTGTCTTTTTCTCTTTTTCATTTCATTTTGTTTTGTTTTGCTTTGTTTTGTTGAGACTGGGTTTTTCTGTGTATCCCTGGATGCCTCAGAATTCACTTTGTAGATGAAGCTGGCCTCAAACTCACAAACCCACCTGCCTTTGCCTCCCAAGTGCTGAGATTAAAGGTGTCTGACACCACTGCTATCTGGCCCTAGGTTTTTCAAGGACTTCTTCAGATTTAAAACCAGTTGAAACATCTCATTCTTCATCTGGGTTTTCTAAGATTCCAGTGGGTGACCATTTCGATATCTGAGGACCCAGATTGTATACTCTTGAATCTTCAGGAGCATAAGGTTCACTCAATTCATAAAAATGAAAACTAAGTAAGTTCCAAAATATCATCAAAGATAAAAAATAACCCCACCCATCCAGTCCTGGGAGCTATATGAAAAGCAGCAGTGCACATTCTTCCTATGATCCAAAGATGCAAAGGTGATTAGATTTGTCATTCAGTTTCCATTGGTTAAGCATATTATAAAATTTAAGGACATTGTACATGGTCACACACTTAGGATTGTACTTAAATCCAGCTAGTCATGTTCTTGTTGCAAAATTCTACCAACTCCTAGAATTGTCTCCAAACAATTAAGATTCTAGATAGGTGTGTGGCCAATAGGATGTGTGTCCTTTAGCTCTATGTGGATGTCAACCATGAATAGACAAGATGTAGTGGATTTCTTTCCAGGATCTGAGAACTTTAGATGTCAGTGTTCTCTGTTCCTAGCATTTCAGCATGGGTTTTAAGTGCGGGTCTCCAAGAATCCATCAGTTTGTATTACATCTCTGGGTTCAGAGTGTCATGACCCCCGGCTCTCAGTCTTGTAGTTCCTTAGATTCCAGAGCTAGTAATTAGATGGCTTTCTGGTATTCTCTTAGGCCTTAAAGAATTTTCTGCCATGTCAGGTCTTGGTAGCTTTTCCCTCTCCTCTCACGTTTCTCCTAATCAGCCTTAATTTCAGTCTCTGCTCTTCAGGCATCTTCTAGAGACTGCTGGTTGTACTTGGATGGCTTTTAACACAGAGGCTGCTTGCTCTTTATGCTACTAGTTCAATCTGCTCTAGTAACAATAGAGACCACTGTAGACAAGTGAGTCATTCCAACATGACACTATTGGGACATAATGCTGCAGCACAGGAGGGTAGAGTACAGGAGGGAGGTCCACAGGAGTGAACATAAAGAAGCGAGATGAGGGTGGGCTGTAGACAGTCGTACATATGCATAGCCTCTCTCTTGCTGGCCACCCACTTTCTATTTAGTCATGCTTGGTGCAGACATGCTAGGCTCACTGTGCCAGGCATCATGGGCAAAGGAGGAATTCCTTTCTCACCATAGACACGTGGAGATATTATAAGAAGCTGAAAATGTAGAAAATATATAGACTATCTTGATAATACCCAACATTTGAGAAATTTTTGCCAAATTTCATTAAGTAAACATCAAAACTACATGCCATATACACCAGGCATATTGTTCTAGTTTCAGGAGTAATGAGGATGTCTGGTGTGTACCTCAGGGGCAATATGTGATTCTGATCTGGATAAGTTAGTTGCTCATGGTTTTGTGATCTTGAAGAAAAACAATCCTAAGTAATGAAATCCCCAGGTGGTGCCTTGGAAATCTTCTGAGGCATGTGAGAAGGCCAAGAAGACTAATTGAGATTAAGAAAGCTTAAAAAGCTTACTTTAGAGAGAAAAAAAACCCATTGCTTTAGAAGTAACTACCATGTTGGTAGTTTCCCATCTGGTGTAATACTAGAATGGAATTCCCATGGAAAGGGGGATTCTTATGAAAGGTTATCCTTCTCTGCAGAGTCTGTGACCCAGAGATCAAATGCAGGTGACCAATTCCATCCGAAAGGACCTGACAAATTTTCGTTCTGACAGCAGGAAGAGAAGCAATCTAGAGGGCATCTTCCTCCACTCTGGCAAGCAAGTTTGCACCAGAATCTGAACCAAGGCTGTAAACTGGCCTTGCCCTCTGGGCACCTCCACCCTTATTCCTCTCTCTGAAACACGTGGCCTTGGCTTCAGCTGCAAGTAGGGCTCTGAATCAGGTCAGGCATCAAGCAATAGGGCTCTCACTTCCTCATTGTATTTCCCTTCCTTCCTCTTCACTTTCTCTCCTCTTCCTTTTCCTACTAGGGATCATCAGACAACAAGCTCTCGGCCTTGATCGCATTTTCTGCCTGTGCCAGTAGCACAGTAGCAGAACTGTTTATCTTAAGTCTTGCTTCAAGCTTCACTCTTCAGCAAACACAGCAGTTAAATCTTTTCTCGGGTTTCTTGCAAAACAGGACCTTGAATCTAGGAACTTTTTAAAAATTATTTAGTCTTTTATTTATTCACTTTATCTCCCACTCACTCACTGCTCTCCTCCAGGTCATCCCCTCCCTCAATCCTTCCCCCATCACCCTTCCTTTCTCCTCTGAACAGGTGCCCCCACCTTGGTTATCCTCCAGCCCTGGCACTTTAAGTCTCTATGAAGCTTGGCGCTTCCTCTCCCAATGAGACCAGACAAAGCAGCACAGCTAGAAGAACATATCCCATATACAGACAACAGCTTTTAGGATTGGCCCCACTCCGGTTGTTTGGCACTCACATGAAGACCAAGCTGCACATCTGCTACATATGTACAGGGAGGCCTAGGTCCAGCCCACATATGTTCTTTGGTTGGTTATTCATTCTCTGAGAGTCCCAAGGGTCCAGGTTAGTTGATTATGTCGGTCTTCCTGTGCAGTTCCTTTACCTTTAGTGGCTGCAATCCTTCCTCCTAGTCTTCTGTAAGAGTCCCCAAGCTTCATACACTATTTGGCTAGTAACTCTTTAAGTGAACAGTTCTCCTTTATCTTTGGTGCCCCTTGGCTTTCAGAGGCTGTAGCACTGAGCCTGCACTGGACAGAATCTATTCATGAAATGGCAGCAAAGGTTCAGAAAAGTGTACAGGTACAACAACTGGAGAAAAGGAATGGTGCCTGAGATTGAGGATGGGATTAGAGGCATTTTTAAATCCCACCTTCTTGATACAAGTCATTTCATAACTCTGGCTTTTGTGAATCTGGGCCGTGTAGAAGTCTTGTTTTGGTGAATTATCCATGAAATCTCCACATCAGCATAAAAAAGAAGACAAAGTGCAATGATCTTGGGGAACTTGCCAGTATTTCTGGGATGGAACAGTGAGAAGAGTTTGCTGAAGTCAACACATTGCCCATCTTTGATGCTTTGGTGCCTTTTGAGAAGACTTAGGAAGCTGATTGCTTGCTACAGTAAAAGACTTGTTTTAAGCTCCACCTTCACTTACCAATGTCTGGCCATGGGCATCAAAGAGAGTCTGAACCAGCCAGAGTTCTGCTATGTACCATAGGGAATCGTTTCAAAGAGTCAGGGTTGGCACGTCTTAACTCTTGTCTGCTTCCTGTACTGCCAGCTTTCATATTCTGGGTTCACACCAAAGGCAAAGGAAATGATGGCATTTCCTCTAACTGTGAGATTTGAGGAGAGACTTTTTGTTGATGTTACAATTATTCATATGTGATAAATATGCAAGTGTCCAACAGTATAACAGCATAAAGTCTGCGGCTGCACTGGTGCCTTTGATCACTTGTTTATGACCCAGTTATTAGATTACAGTTTAGAGGACAGTGTTATAGCTCATCTGTTTTGACATTACTGGTTCCTAGCTGGACTTCTTTTTATGAGAGAAATTCAATTTTTTTTCTAGGTTTGTGATTAACTCTGCCTGCCATATTATGTAACTCTAGCATATAGCAAGTCTAAATCAAAACAAATAAATCCAAAGGAGGTCCATGGTGTGATGAATGGTGCTCCCTTCTCCTTTGACTGGTCCGTGGCTCAAAGTCTGAACTTATAGATTTGTCTTTGTGTGGAAAAGAGACTTAGGTATAATTAGGTTAAGATTCTGAGATAATCTTATGTTATCTTTGGGTCCCCAACCTCAACACAAAGAGGGAGACAAAAGGTGGCCTTCAAATGATGCACCTACACCAATGACTTCCCTCCCCCCACCAGAACAGACTCCTAACACAGAATTCCCCAGAAATCTGGAAGGAACCATTATAGTGTTCAGAATGGTGAAATAAGGGGTTCCTCTTGTTTCACACCACAGAACTTGTAATAAGTATTCATGACAGCCACAGAATCAGTTACAAGATCGATGCGTTAAAAAAAATCCAGCAAAAGCAATTCTAGGCTCATCTTATGTGTGGGCAGGTAGGTGGACCATGGACCATGTCTAATGCAAAGCATTTTATTGTCCTGAAAATTCATTGAACCAGGAAGTCCAGATTCAAGTTCCAATCCAGTGTCAGTATGGGTGAGCCCCTCTTTCTCCCTAGATTTCTGTTTTTCCACTATAAAAGGAAGATGCTCTCACATCCCACCAGACAAGGTGGAGGGCAGTGAGCTTGGGGAGAATTTGAGAGAGAACAGGAGTGCTGTAATTTAAAGTCTGCCTAGTGGAGCATGCAGTGGCACAGAAGGTATAGATTATAGAGTAGCCTCCACCAATGAGCCTTCAGTCCCTATGTAGTTTAAGAATCAGGATATTCATGTCCCAAATAGACCCAGACCAAAGTTAAAAATGTCATTACATTTTTATGGGGACTTAACAACCTTCCGATAGCAACATAGCTATGCTTTCCGAGAGGCTGCACATGAGGCAGTATAAAATGTGACCAAGAACATTGAAAGCTAGAAAAACGGTCTGTGCTGAAACGTTATCAGTCCCAAGACATGTTCTCATGGGGTGGTACACATGGAGCTGGAACAGTAGCTGGGTGCTACACTCCCTAGTCTGTGGGTGGGGTCAGGTGAGGGTCTGGTTTGGGCTCAAAGCCCATCCCTAGTGATGCCCTACTTCCAACAAGGCCATGCCTCCTTATTCTTTCAAATAGTGCCACTCTTTGGCAATCCAACATACGACATATGAACCTATGAGGCCATTGTTATTCAAAGCACCACAAATCTTAATTAGAAGTAATTTTCCAAACCAGATAGCCCTGGGTAGAGTTTATATGTTATCAGTACTGCATTTTGAGGAAAGTTACCATCTGGGTTACAAGTTAAAACACCAAAGTTTGAGGGTCAAAACTTCTTCCTGGGTTAACAATCATGTGTAAGTTAGTTTTCTACTTTTCTTTACTCATTAACATTTGAGGAGATGTAGAACCCCTCATAATCCTGGACTGTAGATTTTATCTTATAGAGTTGATTACATTACTGCCTTGATAGATGTTTATCATCCATAGACAGGGTTCTCTTTTGTATCCTTTTTCCTTTTGGCAAAGTTGGGGGTAGGGACAGAACTTTGCTAGGCACTCTAGGCTGGCCTCAAACTCACAATCTTCTTGGTTCAAACTCTGGCTACCAGTGCTGCTGGGTTAGAGGCATGCAGTGTACCATCCTTCTTGGCTGTGTGTCTCCAATTTGTAGTCCCCAAGCCTAGAACAGTGAAAGGTAAGGACTAGCAGTGTAACTTAATGGTGTGGTAAAGCACTTGCCTTGGCCTCGAAAGTCCCTAGATCTAATCCCAGAACTAAAAAGCAACAACACTGTGAGCAGAATAGGGTAGAGTAGGGTAGGGTAAGGTAGGGCAGTGTAATACAGAGCTGCTGGCCAGTGCATGTTTATTGAGCTAGCCAATGAAATAGTTTGCATGGATTCCCTTTGTACCTTCTATCTGTTCTTCAATATATATGTGTATAGTTAACTAGGGGACTTTGCCTAATGGTGAGTGAAGCCTGGTCACCCTGGAAATATGAAATCTAGGGAGAAGAAATAGTAGATATAATGCAGATTTTCTTTGAACTGTTTTTGGAAATTATAACAAGAATTGAGTAAATGTCTGAAGACTTTTAAGTCACAGTGATATGGTTTGACTATTGTCCCTTGAGTACACTTGGCTTCAGAGCAAGTATACCAGGCTGTTTCTTGTATGTGCTACAATCCCATGAGAAATCAAGTCAACCTATTTTTTTCAAGGATCTTTTAAAGGATTATCTTATCCTGTTTTACCCTTGTCCCTCACAAGCCTCTGTGATTCAAAGTCTGAAAACAGCAGCAGTTCTGAGTTTACAGAGTCACCTCCTGTCCTGATGGGGCTGGGGGCTCTCTTCACAGGTCTCATATATAGAGCCACTTGTTTTGAATGTTTTCATGAAAACTCACAAAAGCCTGAAAGGCCACGACCAAGAGTAGATACAAAAAGTTGGATTTTTTTTTTTATTTGAGCAGTTTCCGAGTTAATGGACTAAGAAAGCAGTCAGCCAGATGCATGTGTGTCCAATAGGATTCCAGTGGGAAGACACAGAAGCCAGACTGTGTTTGGCAATCTAGAAGAAGGGTTGGATTACTCTTGGAAAATGTTTCTGCAAAGAAGGACTGAATGTTCAAAACAGATAAGCACCCTGTCAGGCTGAGGATGGGGGTGAGAGTCTTTGGGGCCAAATGAATGTGAAGATTACATTGTTCTTCTTGAAGCCAGAAACCAGATGTTCAGAGTTACAGAAGGTTGTGCTAGTCCAGTTGGTAACCCAGCCTCCACTGTTTTCATCTCTGAGGGGTAGAAATTCTGTTCCCAGCATGGAAGAAGCTGTTTTGGTGCTGGGCTATCTAACGCTGCCTTTCCTTACTCAGTTCTTTGCGTATTTATCTTCATTCATGTTTTGTGTGTCCTACATTCATCTGCATGTTTTTACAAGAACCCCTGTAGCAGGAGGAACAAAATGGCTCTGGCTCGCTGTTTTACACTTTGTTTTCTGGGGTTGCCTTCTTTATTTAAGTTCTTGGTGTGGTATAGAGGTGAGAATGTCACCAGAGGAAGCTTTCTTATATGTTCAGCATCACTGCCAATCACAGATATTCTCAACTACTCTGTAAGGAGGATGAAAAATAGATTCCCCAAATGTTGACTTTTATCCAGTTCTAATTCTGCAAATTCAATTTAAATAAGAAGCAAATGTTCCAAATTTAGTTCTGCCACTTTATTTATTTATTTATTTATTTATTTATTTATTTATTTATGATGGCACCAGATCTAAGTTTCTTAGGGATGTAAGAAGCACCTGGCAGTGGTTCAATGCATCTCATTTCTGTGTTAGTTCCTCATAGATTCTTTGACTCCTTAGTGTGTAATGAAGCGTGGATACCTTTGGCCGAATAGTGGCCATAGTTATATAGAAGATAGTCAGTGTTGAATCCTTGCCTCATCCTCCTGTCCCAAAATACATGCAAACACAACTCATGCTGTAACAGATGGTACCCAGGGACAGGATACTGGGAGAAGATAGAGTACCATTGAGCAGCTAGGTGAGTCCCTCTATCCCTGTCCTCCTTAAGCGAAGCAATGGAGCTGGCATAGGTATCCATGAAAGCTCCCATATGAATGAAGCCCAGGAAGCCTGGAGACTCCTAAGGCAGACAATGGTGGAGAAGACAGAATCCATAAAGACTCAGTGTCTTCCTTCTGCTTGCAAATGGAAGAATGTTCTCTGCAGCACTCTGTGGACTGATGATACTGTTTTTCTGGTTTGGAAAGAAGCCAGGGAATAAAAGATAACTTAATTAAGTGCTTGTTCAGAATGGCTTATTTTAATGAACTCTTGAAAAAATTACAAACAAAAGCAAAAACAGAAACAAAAACCAACCACCACTTTCCTTAAACATTTCTCCAGAAATCAAAGATTATTTTTGTTTCCCACATTCAATTCCAAGAAGCTTCTAAGCTCTCCATGTTGTTGAATGTTTACAAAGCATTTGAACCATTGTATGAGATTAAGGGTGTTCATTTTGAGATATTTTCTTTATTTATATAAACATGAATTTGAAGTCATTTGTGTGGTTTATTTTTTGAATTTGTACAACACCAAGTAAATTAGTCTCCTATAAAGTGAACTCTATGTTCTGTAAGTTAGATCCACTGGCATGTTCTCGTTTCACTTCCCTGGGACCCACATCTAATTTCTGTGCCATGCTATTTTCTATTCTGACAAGCACTATTCTTCATAGAAGATGAAGTGCCCCAGTAGGACACACACCAGAGTTAGGAGCAGCAGCTTCTGCCTGTTGCTACCATCCATGTTTCTGGTAGAATTCCTATATAACCTTTTGTCTTTATACTATAACCCTTTATCCATTGATTATGCTTATCTCAAGAGTAGTTTACATGCCCAACACTTGGCTAGGGAGTTAAGATCCCATAGTTTAAAAGATAGAAAGGAAGTCATCTTGTCAAAATGTGTTGTAAACATTTATGCTTATACTAGTTGATTTGTGCTGCTCTCAACTTTGGCTAGAAAAGTTTCTTTTTGCCGTTCTAGAGGTTAATACAGAGACTCACAACTGGTGAAAGTGCTAAGAACAAATGACTGTGAGTGCTCAGCTCTAAGTGGGTTGAAGTGAGTCACCCATATCAACCTCTCCTCACCCGAGGAACATAGCATAAGATTGGTTAGAAAGGCTGTAAGAGCTAAAGGAGGGCGAGGAGAGTGGGTATGAAGTGCTGTCCTCTGGAGAGATGCGATGCCTGTGCACATGAATTCACATCAGCTATGGTTGTCTGCAAAGGACCCAAGCCAGTCAAAATTACAGCAAGGCTGGTAGAGGGAATCACAAGGCTGGACTCCTTGCTAAGGGGTTATTGCAGCTGATATCTGTTTGAGGAGGATTAATCTCCTTTTTCAGGGAGTGACACCACGGGGAGATTGGTGACCCACCACCCCGATAGCCTCACTGCCATGCACAGGTGGGCAATACTAATTGAAGTCATGGTTTCTGTGTGTCTGTGTGTGTGTGTGTGTGTGTGTGTGTGTGTTTGTGTGTGTGTGTGTTGAGACAGAGTCTTACTATATATTACCCTGGCTGGCCTGGAACTCATTATATAGACCAAGTTGACCTTGAACTCAGAGATCCACTTGCTTCCACTTCCCCCTGACCAAAAACCTGAATAAGGTGTGTTCCACCATTCCCTGCTAGAGTTTTATTGAGAGAGAGAGAGAGAGAGAGAGAGAGAGAGAGAGAGAGAGAGAGAG
>NW_021620060.1:908147-933931 GCF_004785775.1 Grammomys surdaster | reverse complement strand
GAGAGAGAGAGAGAGAGAGAGAGAGAGAGAGAGAGAGAGAGAGAGAGCTTAAAGTTAGGAGGAAGAAAGAAGCAGGTAGGGGCCCAAGAGGTAGTAGGGAACAAATATGATAAAACTACATTGTATGTATATATAAACTTTCATAGATTAAATAAAACATATTATTTAACTAACAAAAAATGAAGATGGGCCCTGTTCAAGTACTATGCATCACAGTATAATGATATTCAACAAAAACTGGTTCTTCCATTTATAACAAAACTAGTGCTACATAAGAAAACTCAGCAGCATATCAATCCTCAGCCCCATAAGAGAACTGGGTCCAGGTCATTCCCTTTAAGGGTAAGAAGATCCTTCCACATAGCTGTGGCATAGTTTTTATTGGTCTCGGTGACACCAGAGGCAGTCAGCAGCAGATCTGCCATGAGCTTTCAGTTTTAGAGAGTTAAAAGTGAACAAGGCATGATGGAGAGTATTTCAGGAGACTCCTTCTGGGGGGTACCATTCCCCCTCTTTTGTTTTTAAAGCCAATTTTTCAGAGTTCTTGTAAAATGAGGGCAAAAGTGCCAGCAGCCTCTCCTTCCACACTCAGAGAGTCATGAAGACCCTGTTTAAAAAAATATAAATCTATATTGATAATCTCTTTTGTCAAAGGACTGTTATAGAACAGCCAACAACTAATCAGACTATATAATATATCGACTAAAATAGCTTCTTCTACTTTTTGTGAGATTACTTCTCTTTTGTCAATTAATTGTTGAGGGAAATTAGGATTTACATCTCTCTTGAGAATATTAAACAGAGACTTAAATTCTTTTGTGAAGAGCATAAAATAAGATGTTAGCCAATTAGCAGCTCTTAGAAACTTTTGAAAATAATTTGAAATAAGTAAACTATCTTTTTTTTTACAGACCCAATATCTGTTTTTTTTTTATTGGATATTTTCCTTATTTACCTTTCAATGTTATCTCCTCTCCCATTCTCCCCCAAAATCCCTTATCCCATACCTCCTTCTCCTATTTTTATGAGGTTGTGCTCCAAACATCCTCCCAGTCCCATCTCCCTGCTCTCGAATTCCCCAACACTAGGGAATCCAAACTTTTGGGGACCATGGCCCTCCACTTCCACTGATGTCTGACAAGGCCACCCTCAATTACGTGTGCAGGTGGAGACATGAGTCCCACCTTTTGTGCTCTCAGGCTGGAGGTTTACCGTGATGTCTGCTGTTAGAAGTTCTAATCCAGATGCTGGCCTCCGAACTTATACTACTCAGACCTTCAACGGGCCATTGACAAGGACATCAATCAGGTAGAGATTAACATCACTAATCTGAAGAAATCCCTCGTTTCACTCTCTGAAGAGACCTCCAAAAATTGCAAAGGACTTTATTGGACTTGATTTACTCTTCTACAATGAAAAGACTGTGTACAGCTCTTGACTGTGTACAACCCTTAAAGAAGAATGTTAAAGAAGAATGTTGCCTTTACATAGACAAGACAAGGATGGTTAAAGAGAGCATGAAAAAGGTCAGAGAAGGCCCAGAGAAAAGACAGAGAGAGAAAGAGAAAGATGAGAGCTGGTACAAGAATTGGTTTTTCAACCTCTCCATGGTCGTCAATCCTTCTTCCTCCTATGTTGGGACCATTAATTGGGTTATTTTTGCTTATTTCTTTTGGGCTCTGGGCCTTAAATAGGCTGACTAACTTTGTGAAACAACAGATAGATAACTTGGTAGGAAAACCTATTCAGATACATTATCATAAGTTAGCTATGGAGGACCATGAGACTCAAGATGAGGCTGTTATTCTATCCGGGGTGTTCTTAAAACTCATCTCTACCCAACCTAAAAGAGGGGACTTCTGCCCCTTGACCAAGCAAAGAGGGGCCACCCAGAACCCTTCTGACTGGCGATCTGAATTCTTGTTTAGGCTGTGAGGCTAAGCACTACAAGGGAATATAAATAAAAGTTAAAAATATCTCTCTGGGTTCCCTGAGGAACCTGACTGCAGCTGGACTGCATAGGGGTTGATGTCAAAAGTATCCCCTCTCCAGGAAAAAGACATTGGGATGGGTATGCCCCTCATACCTCACTGGATAGGTGGACTGGAACCATTACAAGGTCCCCTTCAAATACTGGAGGTTAGGCCTCTATCCCCACCTTCGCAAGAATTGCCACAGCCCTTCTATACTTAGAGAAGGGAGGAGATGTCAGGGGCAGCCCTGACTGAAGGCCTAAAATCAGCAATAGGCCTGTCATACATGCCTGCTAACACAAAGTCTTGGGTCTCTGTGGAAAAACACTGAAACAGACGGCTATGAGCTATTGTAAACAGGCAGCTTTTGTGGAAATTTACCAGCCTGAGAAGTCATAGACTATGTAAATAGGTAGCCGTGGTGGATAGTACCAACTTAGATAAGGACAAGTGAATCATAGGCAGAGTCATAGTGACCTGTCTCCTGATCCTTCACCCAGACGATATCCTTTTCTGAAAGATATCTGTACTCCCCTGAACACCCATGCTGCTGTGTCATCCCCTTCCCCACATCCCTCTTTTTGTGTTTACGACTGCTGTGTGAATAAGTAAAATTTACTATTTGATTTAAAAAAAAGAAAAGAAAAGAAAACTCAGCAGCATAGAATGGTGAAATTACTTTACTGGGGACTGTTTTGATAAAACTTTCACGTGGACATCTCAGAGAAAAATGGCCATTTCTTAGACTAGAGGAAGATGAAGACTGGCCCAACTAAAAGGGAGAGGTAGAACTAGGAATGCAATTGAGGATAAATCTGCCACTGATTTAAATGATGACAATGATGAAAAGAACAGTCTGTTCTTTTTCAGCTTTCTGTTACTACCCCAAAATACCTGAGATATTCAAATAACAGGAAAGTTTTGTTTTGTCTCATGGTTTTAATATTTTAGTTCAGGCCCCAACCTGCTCCTTTGTTTTTGGTTAGCAGCAAACACATTTTGGTGGAAATGGTGTCACTTAGGAAAGTTATTCTCCATAGAGCTTGGCACTGAAAGAAAGGGATCATAAATCCAGGGGTTCTACTATCACCTTCAGGGGCATGCTCCCAATAGCGAGAAACCTCCCAGTGAGCCTTATATACTTAATATTTTCACTATCTCTCAATGGTACAAAATTTGAAGTTAAGCCTTTAGCAAATGGGCCTTTTGAAGATATTTCCAATCAAAACTGCAGGAACCAGCACATTTTAAGCACAAACCTTTAGATTCTAATCACTATCAGCAACTCTGCCAAAACCCACATCTCAGGACACAGTACAATTTTTCGAAGACAACAGCTCTGAAGCATTCATCCATTAAACCTTCCCAAGTTAATAGTAATTCTCTCTAGGGGTTCCTACCATGGATATTAGCTTTTCCATATTTTTATAGCAATCACATATTTTTTAATGAAATGGCATATTTTATAACAATGAAATTTACTTTTGTTTTTTTTTTAAAGGAACACAATCCAAGGGAAAACGATGTCTGTACTATGTGGCTGCCTAGTGTATACCATTGGCATATGTTAAGTTGGTTGGTGTAATGCCTGGTACAATCTAGGCTCATAAGTGATTATTGCATTTTCTCAAATTCATCTCCAAACTACCAGGACTGGGCATGATGCCTAGAATATTGCTCAATAAATATTTGTTGAATGAATCTCTAAGCAAACTTCCAACTAAAATTAAAGATATTAATTGTAAGGCTGCTGACTATGAAAGTTACTACATTTAAGAAAAAGACCAAAACTTGACAGCTTTTAGGGTCTAACAGCTCTTATTCAAAGAGGCAGTGATGTCAAATAAGAAAGGCCTATTTACTGTCTCAGATCTTACTTTTAACTTTATCCTAATTAATTTAGAACCCACTCAGGTAAATAATTACAGAAAATTGTGATTTTTGAGCATTGTAAAAGCCTTTGTTAGGAAAACTACTGATAGTCTTACAGAAAGACTCCTGGTCACAGTGTTTGTATTACAGACTGAAACAACAGAATAACAGACCCCTGGTTGGCCTGTCTGGTAAAACTTATATATTTACCATAATAACTACAGAAGACCTTTATGGGACAATAATCTTATGCCTATCATTGTTAATGATGAACTAATTTTGAGTCAAATGCATTTTCTTGCCTCTGGAGACTATAATGCATCTTTGAACCATCAGGGGAAGGGAAAGTAGGGTTGACTGAAATCCCGAAGTGCTCACATCGTTTTGTTTCCAAACTAATTCCAGACCTTCACCAACAGCATAGAAATCCTTTCATACTACAATAATCAAGGGTTTGTCCAATAATTTGTGGCATGAGTTTATTTCACTCTAGTTTAAAAAACCTGGTTTTGCTTATTCCTTGGCCTAGAAAATAGAAAATAAATCTCACACCATCTTTATCCATTTCTTGTCTCTGTAACTGAGTGCTTTCCCTTAGGTTAGTTACTACCCCATCAGATACCACTTCTGTGCAGCTTGTCTCACCAAGCAACATACCACTTCCTCCTTCTATCACCTTGCTAGTCATACTTGTGACATGAGCATTCTATCATGACCCCAGGAACTACCAACCTCTCCCCCTCTCACCCCATGTCACCTCTGCCATGTAAGTAATTATAATCAAATGGTTTTAAAATGCTGACACTTCCAACTCCAGCACAAGTAGCATCTGGTGTTTTTATTAAGTCCTTACATGGTTTTTAGGTCTTTTATTTGAAAGAAAAATAATACAAAAGGCCAGATAATATGTTTTTAAAAATTCCCTTAAAATTTAGTATTATGGTTCTGTAGAGATCTGAAGAACACCATAGACTTGGTGGAGAAATCCTAACAGGCTATTTAATTTTCTTGTTTTGGAATATTTCTAGTTTTACTTGGGAGTTGTTTTGTTCTGGTTTTCTTCTGTATAGACACAATAAAGTTAGTTGCTTATGAAGAGTTGACTTAATACACAATTCAAGGACAAGCAATCTAGAAAATGTAGATGTAATTATAAAATTTAAAATAGCAAAATTGGGATTAATAGTCTATACATAGACTCTCAAAAATTAGGATGCTGAAGCAAGAGAATTGTTGTTGGTTCAAGGTCAGCCTGAACTATATATAAAGGCCTTGTCTCAATGAAACAAAAAGAAATAAATAATAAATATCCCAATAGCTTTTTAATAGTATCTATGGTCCCAAATTTTGCCTATATTTAAAATGAGAAAAAATGCCATTCTGTCTCAGTCTTAACAAGGCTATGGCTTCAAATTGAGTACAGATGTGGTGGTTTTCATAAGAAGAGTCCCCATAGGTTCATGTATTTAAATGTTTGGTCTTCAGTTGTTAGAACTATTTGGGAAGGATTAAGAGGTGTGGCTTTGTTGAAAGACATGCGTAGCTGGGGAAGTGCTTGGAGGTTTTATAAGCCCACTATTAACTGTTCCCAGTTATTCCTCTCTCAGCCTTGTGCTTACATCTAAGAGAGATGGAGGCCTCTCCTCCATGATGGTCATGAAATCACTCTCTAAAACTGTGAGCTCCCCAGTATGGCCTTTCTTGTATAAATTGCCTTGATCATGGTGTGCTATCACTACAATTGAAAAGTAACTAAGACAAGAGGTTAGATAAATCCCTTTACTAGTGTCAGAGTTAAAGGGCCAATGTATTGTTGCAAAACTATTATGTTAAACATTGAGATGATCTGTTATAAAGTGCTATTAAAAACAATTGTCAACCATGACTTCAGGGGGCAAAACAGATCTAGCGAATTGTACTGAGATACAATTTCTTGATGAAAATATGACAATCTTGTGTTCTTATGTTATCTCGAACTTTCTAGTGAGTTATCTTGTACTGTGCTTCTCTCAAACAAGTAACTCTGCAGTTAGACTTGTGGATATAATAGAGTGAACCATAACTGCCCAATAAGATTAAAGAGATTTCTTTTCAAATTCTCCCAGTATTTTTGGTCTTCCCTTGCATTCATTTGTTTGTTTGTGTGTGTGTGTTGTTTATAGCCAGATAAAGATCCTCCACATTATATATTAGAAATTTTGTGGCAAAAAGAGAGAGGAGGTTGGGGAGGTAGTTCAGTGGCAGAAAACTTGATTAACATGTAAGAAAATCTGGCTTAAACCTGCAAAGGTCAGGAAAGAAGATGGAAGGGGAATGAAGAGAGAGGAGTAAGACAGAGTGAGGAAGAGGGAGAGAAAGGAAAAGAGAGGGAGTGTGAGAAATAGAAAGTGAATGAGAAAGAGAGAGAGAGAGAGAGAGAGAGAGCGCGCATACCATCCTAGGGGAGAATGAATAGAAGGACATGTTTGTTAATTCAAACCAAAGGTATATCAGCACAAGTGGCATCCACTCAGTAGAAGAGATAACAAAATGCTGTGACTTCCTCAACCCTATGGCATTTTCAGAAACAAACTACATACCCTACCTTCTCCATGATCTCAAGAAGGCTACTGTCAAGCTTCTTATGTTGACAGTTCCCCTAAAAGGCATGTGTACCCACTTTGAAGCCTGGTTGGTTCTTGAGACTCTGCCTTTTCAGAGTCTTCATTTGCCATGTAGTACCAACTGCTGTATCCAGATAAAAATTACAGGCCTCTGTGTCTTGGTCAACATTTGACTTGAAGTTACAGCATGTTCTTTCAAGGCCCTTTGCTCAAAGGGTTGCATCCTGCAGTGTTCTCAGATGTCTGATTCTTATAAATGAGAATCAGTAGATAATCAAGTGATTTGAAACTTCTTCATTGGTTTCTGTGTTTTCCTGTCTTACAACACAAGGAAGCCTGGCCCTGGATGATCGCATCAACTAAACAACTAAAACCACAATACCTAACAGGAAATTCTGCATTTCTCTCCAAACATGTGAAGAGCCGAATTAGGTGGCTATGGAAAACCTACTGTAGGTTGGACTTGCACGTTGATTCATGGTCATCATTTTGTAGAGATTTGATGGGAGATAGGTTCCTGAAAAATTTGTATACTTGTTTTATGGGTTTGGTGTTTTTCTGTTTTTATAATTCACTGAGTTCTTGTGAGCTCTCATCACTTTGCTTAAGTGCGTTTCTGCTGTAAGCAGTCCTATACTGCCTACTAGCAGAAAAGGAAACACGATTTTAATAAGGATGTATAAGGAGATCAATAAGCGATTGAAAGTGACGTTTTCAAAATCTTTACAGAGTTGTCATTGAACCTACAACTATGCATCATGAGTGAGCACATGAAGGAAAGAGAATGGTGAGAAGGAAAGGTACACCTAGGTCAGGGGCTCTGATTAGAGATGTAGAAGAAACTGTGTCTAGTTTCCATCCTGGGGTTCATGTTTATCTCAGGAGCCTTGCAGGAAAAAAAGGAGAAGCTGAGTGAGGTATCAGAACATGATTGTCACCCACTGCTTTGAACAATGGAATGTCATATGTAAATTTTTTTAGGAAAAAGTTTTGACTAAATGAACTTGAAAAATGTAAATAATACAAAAATCTACTGTTGGGTTCAGCCCAGGATAGACCATGTAAAATAATAATAATAATAAAGTTATACTAGATTAGTAAGGATATAATAGGCAAAACTGTATTCTTCTAGATACAGCTCCATATGGTTTCAAAGTAGCTCTGTACCTGTTCCTATTCATTCATTCTGATATTTATTTGTGTGTGCATGTGTGTGTGTATGCATGTATGTGTGTTCATGTCTGTATGTGTATGTGTTCCTGTGTACATAAATCCTTCTTTTTGTGAGGTACCATCACTTGTAGTTTTAATGAAGACATATAAGACATAGGACACAAAAAATTCTGAGCACTTACCATATTTTCTCATTCATTCGTTTTACCAAGTGCCCAACCTGCAATTTAAACACTACCATCCATTCGCTTCAGTTAAGAAAAGTTATACTCAAAGATAGTAAGCAGTTTCTTCACAATCATCCACCCAGGAACTAGACCTTCAGTTCATTCCTAATCCTTTCCACCTTGGCAGCTCATTTGTGAGACTTCAGATAGGGCGTGAGCTCCCTCTGAGCTCAGCTGAATCAAATTCAAAATGTAAACATTATCATTTCTACTGTGAATGAGCAAAGATTAAAATGAGCTGATCCATGACCATGATTTTCAAGGCAAAACCCAACATTATCTCAGTAATAGGTGTTGTGAGCTTTAAGAGTTTGTGTTTTGGAGCTGCACTGCTACTCGGCAGGTCAGAATCCATTGTCTTATCACATAGTAACGAGTCAAAGCAGGATGCAAGATGGTATCTACCAAAGCTGCAGGGTTAACAGCAAGCTGCTTATAAGTTGCCAAGTCTACAACTGATAAATAATAGATTTCTTTCTCTATGCACAGATTCCAGACATAGGTTATTGTGACTCCTAGCTGAAAAATATCCTAACAAAATCTGTTTAAGGTTTTTAGTAAATTGTAAGTGACCATGCCTGTGGCATACAAATGCTTTTTATAAGTCCGAGTAAGGAGATCTGTAATTGATTGAAGTGATCAAAATTAAGTTCAGAGCCGGCTTTGAACCTACAATATGAGCCAAGAGTGAGCACATGAAGATAATAGAATGGGTTGAAAGGAGAGGTTTTCCATACTGGAGTTCAGGTTCACTGCCTAGAGAACTAGGAAGGGGAGATTTTATCCAACACCAGTCAGCCCATGCTTTACGCAACAGAAAATGGCCAACTGATGAGACCATCAACTTTTCCCCACTAGGTTACCATACATATTCACCAGAAAACCCTTCTATATGCTTAAAGTAAAGTTAAGAAGAAGTGGCCTTTATTTCCCTGGCATAGGGTAGAATGTTGTTTTAATGTTTTTCTTGTGATAATACTATGTGTTTTTAAAATGGAAGTTGTGAGAGTATCTAGACATCCTTATAAGCCAGCAAAACACTTAGCATAGCAGCTTCGAGTTGCCCCAGTTTTGTTCAGAGATCATTCTTCTAAGTCTCTGTGTGTCTTTGCTATTGGTTGCAACTTCCTGTAATGACTCTATGGTCTTAGTTCTCTTTCTTTCCCCTGATATTTAGGGTGTCTGATAGAGCCATATGTAGATGTTCCTGCTTGGTGAAGAGGTGGTAGTATGGGCTCATGTGTGCAGAACAGACCTCTGGGTTAGATAATTCATGCCATGTTCTAAAAGCATATGGTATCACTTGTAGTCCACAGTTCAGAAAGCTCTGAGATATTTAAATGAAATGTGTATTTTTGGGTCCCTATGTTTCTATAGCAGAAGGTTACTCTCGGTAGATTTAAGAAGTATCTTTTTGGTGATTTCTAGAATGGAAAATTTGAAAGGGGCTAGGAGCAATTCTTATTGAGCTGGAGGCTTGATGCAGCCTTCTAAGCCTTGTCCTTTTACTAGAACAGGTTCTGAGAGGCCACACCCTGCCTTTCAGAGGCAGATTATCAGCTTCCACAGAGAACAGCTTCTTCCTTCCTGTACTTCAGAAGACATCAACATCAGTTTGGTTTGTGTTTCTGTCTTCTGCTTCATTATTACTGCAACACATGTTTTCTCTGACTGTGCGCTCTCAGGGTTACATGAAGATGCATTCACAAGTGAGCCAAATATGGAACAGTAATAGAGGCTGAAAGAGAAGCAACATATTCTTACAAGAGGTATACCTACCATGATGGGATTTTACCTGTGTGGTCTATCACAGTGCAGTTTGTAGTTGGAGGCCAACATTTGTCTTTATTGGCTGATACCTATGTGATTGCAGTTGTTAAGGGGTTTGTATATTCAGTGTAGGTGCAAAGTTACCCTCTGAAGCTAAGCTGGTGAGATGTAACTGGACATTATGAGCTGCCTTCAGAAAAAATCCAAAAGTGTTCTGTAAATGTGACCACTTAGAAAGTATAAAATCAGACAAGTTCAAGATGTAAATGGAAGGAGGTAAGGGCTGAAATGTGATCAGAAGCAAGAAAGTGTATACTAGGCAAATGCATGTGTGCATGTGTTTGTGTATTTTCCTGATTGGGAATTGAGCTGCTTAGTTATTGTCAAGTTGACAAAAACCATAGTAATGTGAAAAGAGGGAAACTCAGGTGAGAAATACCTCCATCAGATTGTCCTGTGGGCATGTGAGAAATACCTCCATCAGACTGTCCTGTGGGTTTGTGAGGAATGCCTCCACCAGATTGTCCTGTGGGTGTGTCTGTGGACATTTTCTTAATTGATGGTTGACTTGAAAGTGCCCAGTCGACTGTGGTCCGTGTCATCCCTAGGCAAGTGGGTCTGGGACATATAAGAAAACAAGCTGAGCAAGCCATGGAGAGCAAGAGTAAGTAACATTTCTCCATGGCTTGTTTCAGGTTCTGCCTTCAGGTTCCTGTCTCATGTTGCTGCCCTGGCTTCTCTTCATGATATACTATAGGCTGTAAGCCAAATAAACCGTTTATTCACCAAGATTGCTTTTGCTCAGTGTTTTAAGACAGAAACAAAAAAAAAGCAAAAACAGAAATATTGTTTAGTTATCAGTACATAGTTCAATACTTGAACTTCCCACATCATATTTAGTAGTTTTGTCTTAAAATTAACATCAGAGAACCCAGGTTCAGTTTCCAACATGCACATGGTATCTCACAGACATTTGTAACTCCAGTTCCAGGACATCACATGGCTTCTCTCTTCAATGGGGTCCAGGTACATACATGGTGCACAAACATGCATACAGGCAGAAAATGTATACACATAAAAATTTTAAAAATAAATAAATCTTTAACAAAAAGATAATTAACATCTCAGTTACATAAACTGATATTCTGAGGTCTAAAGTTCACGTTCAAGTTCAAGTTAAAAGATTTGGAGTTTTTATAAAAATTTGGGCACATCAATGAAGTGATTGGGCATGCATGGTACATGCTTCGAACCTAAGCACTCAGGAAATTACAGCAAGATGATTAAGATAAGAACTAACAAGACTACAATGTCAGTTTGGTGATAGTCTTTGCTACAGATCAAGGCCACACCTCAAAAAAATTATGAAGATTTGTATCCTTGAAGGTGATCCAATAAATACTCTTGCCAATATGTAATTCTCTGTCTAAACAATTTCTCTACATGGCTGCTTTTATTTTCAAACAATTGATCAGTGAGTATAAATATTAGACAAGTATACATTTTAAATGATGAATTTTTTTAAAAAAATATGTGTACAAGTGTTTGCCAGCCCAGTTGTATGTGTACTACATACATGCATGATCCAGAGACCAGAAGAGGGCATTGGATTCTCTAGGACTGGAGTTACAGATTGTTGGGAGCCCTCATGTAGGTACTAGGAACTGAATTTGGGTAATTTGCAAGAACAGCAAATACTTTTAACTGCTGAGCCATCTCTTCAGCACCAACTATAGTTTAAAAGTTGTTTTTGAACGAGGAGACAGTGAGTGGGGAACTAGGGAACAATCTTGCTATAGCCATTCCTCCAAAATTCCTGTGGGAAACAACCATGGCGGACAAAGACAGAAATTCTAGTTTGGTTCTGTGAATTTTTACCCTAAAGTACAATAGGGGTCCTGATAAGACAGGCTAAGCATGCAGAGGTGTCTGCTTCATTTAGTGAAGGTTTTCTACCCACAACCCCCAACTCCCAGCCCCTACACCCGTACTCCAACACCAGCACCTCTTTGGGTTCAAATCAGAGTCTATGATTTCACTATTGGACCATCCTGATGACAAGGAAGACACAAACGCCTGCCTGCCAAGGGAAAGCGAAAGCCAGCCCGCAATGTCTTAAGTTCTATGGGACACTTAGATCTAAAGCATATGCCCAGAGTGAGCTAGGTAACAGAGGCAGCTCCTGGCCATCCATTGTGCCATACGTGTAGAAGGAAGATTTTCAACACAAACAAAAACAAAACACTGGGAAAGAGATTTCAGTCTTTGTGGAGTGGTTCACAAAAAGCCTTTGTTGGCATGGCTGGATGATTGTCTGGGCCTATGGGTTGATATGAGGGGTGTGGCAGCAATGAGATGGACCAGAGGCCTGGAGCTCCCCCTAGAGGCTAAATATATTCTACCCTGACTGACCCAAAATTGCACTAGTTAGAAAGCCTAAAATCAAGGAGTCAGAATCCTCTGTGTTAAGGCAGGCAGGCATGCAGGCAGGCAGACAGACAGACAGACAGACAGACACACACACACACACATACAAACACACAAGCACACACAGAGAGAGAGAGAAAGAGAGAGAGAGAGAGAGAGAGAGAGAGAGAGAGAGAGAGAGAGAGAATCCAACGGTACTTAAAAAGAGGAAAGAGGTGCAGGTTCAGAATGCCTTAACAGCACCTGCACTTGAAAGGCTGACCATGGAAGCTGTTTCAAGATTCATTTGACAACAGAATACTTTATATTTCAGAATTAAATTTACTTTATTTGCATGTATATGTGTCTGCATGTGCTTGTGTGAGTGTGTGTGCATGTGTATGAGCACTGGTGTGTAGGTAGAAGAGGATGTCAGACCCCTCAGGGATTGAGTCATCAGCCTTTGCAGAAAGCCAAGCTTGTTAATATGGGTGTTGGGATCCCATTCTGTCATCATGTTTGAACAACAAGCATTTGTAAATGCTAAGCCAACTCTCCATCCCCCCACATGCCTTATTTATTATGACAGATATATTCATGCTTTAGAATAACAAGACATAGCCCAATTTTCCACCAAGGGTGTAGTATGCTACAATAATCTAAAAGCATTATAATGTATAGTAATGTAGGCATGTCATGGTGCACACTTCCTACTAGGAGTGGTGTAGCGTACATGACCTGTCAGTTTCTCTAAAATACTAAACTTCTGAACTCTGACTTGTGGTGCCTGGCCCCAATCAGATAAGGGCCTGAGCGCCTGTGTTTCATGACACTTCCTGCCACATAGGCCTCAGTGACAATACAACGATTCCTGTGCCATGTAACATTGAACAAGTGACCTATTATCTCGGTGGTTTGGTTTGTGTTGTAGAAAGATAGTCATATTATACATAAAAAGCAGCATCTATCTTACTTGATAGCAACTGGACCAATGGATAGGCCCTTAAAGGTCATTTAACTACTAGCCTCTAGGTCCTTGGTTGCAAGGAAGCTGGGATATCAGACACTGAAAATTAGTTTTTGAAGTCACTGGTTATTCATTTTATACTCACACGTGAGCAACTTAAATCCTACATTAATCTCTCGAGTACCTAAAACATTCAGGACAGAGACAGCTTCATGTCTGAGAGAGAGCTATATGCATACCTGCAACCCAAGTGGAGGCACATGCTTTAGCCACAAATAATTAAGAACATTTTGAGGTTGTAAAGATAAATCAAAGGAATAAAGACAATAAATATGTTTCCTGATATGAGCTCTGTAATATATGAGAATCTTGGTCATGGATTTGTCCCTCTAGAAACAAGAAACTGGATTTGCCCTACTGACTTTAAGCGTAATGAGATTCATTGCAGACTCTGTCATTCAGAGGTGTAAGGTGACATATGTATGCTGTTTTTCTTTGCAATGCAATGTTAAGACTTAGAAAATTCCACTCTGAGGGCCTTTGAACTAAAGGAAAATGGAAGGGCTTTAGGTCACTCTGGCCTCTCTGTCCCCAGGTCTGTTCAGAAAGAAATTCTCTGAAATTCTCTTGAAAATAGGCCATATGAAGTTCATTTTTAGATGGATTCTTCCCTATCCATTTGGAGAAAAGAATACTTTTAGGAGACAGGAAACAGCTTTTTTATTCCTTTCCAGGTTTGTTGCCCATGGTACAAGTTAAATTGCCATAGAGCACACTATCAGAAGAGGAGACTTTTTAGTTTTCTACATGCATTTAAGACAAAATATAGGGCTTGAAGACATGTCTGGTGATGGAAGCTGAGGTACAGCAAGAAGTAGTGTTGTGTAGGGGGGAGGTGTCTTCTGAGGGCTGTGGTATGAGTTATAAGAGAGTGAGGGGAGGGAGTGAATAGTAGAATATTTATGTAGGTTAAAAGGTTTTAGGTACTAACAAAATTGGTAATTGTCATGGTGTCAACCAACCTCTATCTAGTTTTCTGACTGTCACCCAAGTTTGTCTTCCCTGATAAGTATTAATATTGGGACTGAGAATTCCTGACAGTGAGTTTGTTTAGAGGACAGCTCTCTCTAAATAAATAAGGAGAGTTTGAAGAAAATTCTTTCTGGATCTGGTGTCCCCATATGACCTTAGAGTGTGGAGGGGCATCCTCTGAACTTTTCTACACAAAGAGGACAGGAATCAAGGCAGCCTGGTTCAGTGTCCCACTGGCTGTCACCACTTGTCGCAGCCTTTCATCCAATCACACATGTACTCTACTGTCTATTCTTAGATGAATCTAAGCATAGACACTTATGCAGGGTGCTGTGCTCCATAAAATTTTGATTATGATAGGGGATAGAGAGACGATGGTTCAATGGTTAAAAGCCTTGCTACTCTTGCAGAGGACTTGCATCTGGTTGCCAGTAGCCACATCAGGAAGCTTTAATCACATGTACCTACAGTTCCAGGGAATTTGACATCCCTTTCTTGCCTATGAGGTACTCATATAGACAAGTAGGTGCACACACACACACACACACACACACACACTACACACACCTTTTGACTCAATAAATACAGCATGTTTTTTTTTCTTGTTAGCCTGTGCTTTGTTATAGGAATGTTGACCACAAGTCTACAATAGGTGAGTAACAGAACCACACCTCCTCACAGACTACGATAACTTGTCACAGTGAGGCATGCAACATGATAGCGAGAACTGAGGCAACAAGAGAAAGGAAAAGAGCCCATCCTGCCTCTGGATCTTAAGTCTCTTGTTGGCTGAGAGTCAAGAATTTCAACATGGCTGATGAAATTTCCTGCAAAGTGCTAGCCTCTTTTTACTCTGAGAAAGTTGCACAAACTAGGTTCCAACCATGCTAATTACCAAACATATGTCTTGACTCTTGGAGATCTGTGTATAGTAAGAACTCCTTTGACCTTTGGGATTGAGAGTTCATCTTATCAGCCCCCCTCTCTTATCTGAAAACTTGAGCAATTCAGTCAATAAATTGCTTTATAATCTCATTTACAAGAAAACTCCACCTTCCTTAGATAAGCACACCAAAACATTTTTACTTAAACTTTGGTTTAGCTGTAGATTAGGTGGTTTTTAACAGTGCACTCTATGGAGAAATACACACAGTCTCGTTGGGACATAGACCTCATTCTCTTTGTCTCTACAGAAACAGTATGTACCCATCCCTTGAATGCACACTCTTGAGCTTTACTTCAGGTTTATCTTGAAATAGTGAATGTGTGTGTGTGTGTGTGTGTGTGTGTGTGTGTGTGTGTGTATCAAGATCCTGGTTCCACCTAAGTGGTGATCCTGGAAGGAACTCTGCAGGCTGCAGAGCTGGCGAAGTTGTGTTGGATTTCCTGGTGCTGCTGACCACTGAAGGAGGAGAAAATGAATAGGGCATTAAGTAACCCATCTGACCATTTCAAAGAGCTTTACTCACCCCTTCCCTTGCCCGAGAAAGTACCGAACTTTGTAAAAGTAAGAATTTTAAGCCCTTAAGTCTTCCTTTCAGTGTTTACAATCGAGTACGTGAAATAGTGTATGTTCACGAGGGTACTTAAAATGTTCATCAAATAGGAAAGTGGCCAGTCTAGAAAAAGAAATAATTAAAAGTACTTGAGTAAAGCTGTGAGCAAATTCGATAACTTCCTTGGACTCTAACAGTTGCAAGGTTTTATTGCTTCACAGTAAACATAGTGATCATACCTAGACGGCTGCCAAATAACACTGTCTAAAGCCTGGGCCAGATCGGGATTGAATTTATTGCAAGAGAGCAGGTCCCTAGGGTGATTCTGTTCTGAATTTTGAGTTTTCAGCTGACAACTTGGTGGGACTTTTGTTGTTCTGCAAATTCCCACCACACATCAGAAGCATGTCAGTTTTTACCAGATGATTTTTAACTCTATGTGAATTTTGTGAGGCAAATAGTTCTGTCCACTATTTGAGACAGCTTTCTCTCCCTGGATGGCCTAATAAATAGGAGAGTCACCCACAGGAAAATGTCTCAAGTACTTGTGAGACAGATCCCTACTGTGCCTTTCCTTCCTGAATGACTTAGTTGGAAATGGTTGCTGTGGAGACAAGCCCCCACAGAAATCTCTAAAATCAAAGTTTATACCTGTTCTACCTCCAGTTCTTGCCCTGGTGTGGTGCTTTGAATAATAATGGCCCCCATAGGCTCATATATTTAAATGAACTCTTTGGTAGGATTAGAAGGATTAGGAAGCCTTGATGGGTGAAATGTGTCACTGAGGGTGGGCTTTGAAGTTTCAAAAGCCCATGCCAGGCTCGCTCATGCTCGTTCTCTCTCAATCTCTCTCTCTCTCTCTCTCTCTCTCTCTCTCTCTCTCTCTCTCTCTCCCTCCCTCCCTCCTTCCCTCCCTCTCTCCCTCCCTCCTTCCCTCCCTCTCTCCCCTCTCCCTTCCCATGGATTAGCATGTAGAACTCTCAGTTACTTCTCTAGCAACGTGTCTACCTGCCTGCCACTATTCTCTCAGCCATAATGATAATGGACTAACTTCTGAAATTGTAAGCAAGACCCTAATTACATGCTTCCTTTTGTAAGAGTTGTTTTGGTCATGATGTCTCTTTACAGCAATAGAACAGTGACTTAGATACCTGGCAAGTGACGGGCTTCAAGAAAAGTCTGAATAAAGAGTGCTCTGCAGTAGAAATGGGGACAGAAACTATTGCTGCTTAGGTCTGAGTAGCAAGGTAGTTTCCATTCTGAATGCAGAATTCACCATATGTGAAGATTTGAGAGGAAATGGTGGATGATGCATCTCTGTTGAAAGTTTGGGAAGATAAAGAGCAGAAGATAAGGCAATATCCTTATGTGGGTGAATTAGTGAATTTTTCTGAGCACAGCATTATACTGGTAGCCATACTCTTAGACTCTGTGGAAACACAAGAGTTAGGCCTGTGGGATAGGAGCAACAGTTTCCCCATTTGCCATATTCAATTTCCCTCAAAGGTTTACAATTTTAAGCTTTGTATAATTCTCTTATGGTTCTAGGGATCTTTTGATAGTAGTAGATACTTTTATTAGCATACTTTTATACTATATTAATAAAAGTATATTTTATTAGCTAACTCTCAAAGGCCCTATAGCTAAGTATGGAGACAAACATAGGAGCATGCTCACTGGTTATGTGGGGTAAGAGGCTGAAGAGGCTTCACATTTGTAGGATCAATTGAAGCCAAATGTTTAGGGAGGAAATGGTTATCATAATCCAGTCAACTTTCACCTGCTATTTTCTCTTAAAGAATTCTTTTTAAATTTAAAGATTGAAAATCTCACATATGTATATGTGAAGCCTTTTGATCACATTCATCACCCATTCATTATCTTCTGGTATCCCTTCCCACTGGAACCCTTCTTTCCACCATATCCCCTCCTACTTCTATGCCTTTTTAATGACCCTTGGATTTTATTACTGTTGCTTGCGTATTCATGGATGGGTGAGGGGTGATTTACAGGATCATGGGCAACTTATTGGTGGGTTAGCTACACCACTGAAGAAGATGACTTCTCTTCCCTCAGCAACCATTCAAGACCAACAACAGTTCCTCTGCTAGGGGCCAACTTGTCCTCCTTTCCCTTCCCATCCATGCTAGACTACTGACGAACTAGATGTTGGGCATTGTCTACAATTTTCAATATCTGAAGACTATCCTGAGCCCTTTACTAATTCAGAGAGATGGCATAAGGCATGGAGAAAGTCGGGGTATTTTCTTCTGTACACTCTAGGACTATTGCTCCCTAATAGCTTGGGAGGACAAGAAAGAAATATCTGTGTGAACTAGCTTGTTTTTGTTTTTATGTGATTACCTACCTTGAACTTGATTTTATGGTAGTCAGTCTCTGAAAGTGACTGAATAAATTTTCTGCTCTTAAAACAAATAAGAGCTCAATAAATAGTCTGCTACTATCACAAATAAGGGCTCAAAAATCACAACATTTATGCAAAGTTACAAAACAAACTTTTTCTGAACTCCTGAGTTAGGGGGTCATTTGTAATAGGGAAACTTCACACAAGTTTCAACAACACATATGTGTGTGTGTGGTGGTGGTGGGGGGTGGAAGAACACAACCCAGGGAAGAAGTTAAGAAAAAAAATAATCCCCAAGAAATAAAATGGAATCGAAACCAATATCAAACGACAGGGGGACTGGAGCCATTACAAGGTCCCCTTCAAATACTGGAGGTCAGGCCTCTATCCCCGCCTTCGCAAGATTAGAATTGCCACAGCCCTTCTATACTTAGAGAAGGGAGGAGATGTCAGAGGCAGCCCTGCTTACACACTGAAGGCCTAAAATCAGCCATAGGCCTAAAATCAGCAATAGGCCTGACATACATGTATACTAACACCGAGTCTTGGGTCTCAGTGGAAAAACATCGAAACAGATGGCTATAAGCTAATGTAAACAGGCAGCTTTTGTGGAAATTTACAAGCCTGAGTAGTCATAGACCTTGTAAATAGGTAGCCTGGGCAGACAATACCAATTTAGATAAGGACAAGCAAGTCATAGGAAGAGTCATGGTGACTTGTCCCCTGAACCTTCACCCAGCCGATACCCGGTTCTGATGATATCTGCATTTCTCCTGATCACCCACACTCCAGTGTCATTCCCTTCCCCACATCCTGCCTTTCTGTGTTTATAATCCCTGTGTGAATGAATTACGATTTGAGAAAAAATAAATTATTAAAAAAATAAAAATATAAATAAAAGAAAATAAAAAATAAAAAAAGAAACCAATGTCAAGATATTAATGTGTAGAGAAAGTGATTCATTCAGAAGACAGGTAATAAAATCTTCTAAATGAGTAGCAACAACTGACCCTCCTCAGACCCACTAACTACTGGCTGCTTTGCTGACCTCTTTGGGCATTGATAGTCCATCAGCCAAAGAAATCTGGTGAGCATTGGTTGCTGGTGGCTTTGAAGTCAGGTTACAGGCTGAAGCTTTTAGAAGGAGAAAAGGCACCAGGGACATGAACATTGGTTACAAAATGGTTTTAAAGTGCTTCAGACCATGATTTCCAGAACTTGCGAGTCATGGCAAGAGAGGAGGTATAGTTCATGAGAATAAACTATGTTTGAGAAAAGAATTCTTAACCTATTCAAAGGGAGTTTAATCTAAAATATGAAGGAAAACAAGAAGGGGAAAAATACCAAGATAATGCTCTAAGATAAATCTGCTGAATAACTGATACAACTTTGGGGGAAATTGTTACAAAGAAAGGAAGCACTTATCCAGTAAGAAAATAGGGAGGAATCAGCATGCGCATCCATGGTCCCTCTTACTGTATGTTCTTTGACACAGAGGATGGATATGTGTGAATAGTACTCGTCTGAATCATAGGTGGTGGCAGAGATTTTGTGAACGTCACTGTGAAGGCAAAAGAATGAGGTTTATAGCGAGAAATAGAGAGCTAAAATAAGACTACTTTGGCCCGTTCTGCCACCCTGGAGAGGAAAGTGACAGCTCTTGGCTATATTTATTATGTGTGTGTCAACACCCAGTAATGTGGCTTTCGGGTATCTGTCTCAGTGAGAGCAAAACACAGTAGTTAGAACTAGTATGGAAGTAGAAATAACCTCCTGTATGGATGAAGCTGTAGATGATGCTGAGACAAAATAACCAAGATACTGGAGGAAATGTGCATAGCATAATATTAATTATATTATTCTAAAAAATGTATCCATATGGAAAATCATGCATCTTTGGAGAGTACATTTACTAATGCATACATAAATCCACTAGGCAGGCGAGGATATGAGCTTTCGCCAATTCTATCTCTTAAGAGGGGACTCTTTTTCTCTTGTATATCAGCTGGCTTGCTTTATTTGTAGGTAGTGATATAGTTCTTAGTGACTGCAGGCAAGTCTGCACTCGATTCTCTCTAGTCATGTGCACAGGCAAGGTTGACCACAGGGGAAAGCTGACCTTTAATCAGCAGCATCTAGGCAGTGGAGAGCAGGGGCTGGCTAAAGGAACCCATTTCTCGGATTCATTTTGGCTGCTCAGTGTTTATTTGTTTGTGTCTCTGATAGAAGGAAAAGAACTCTCCTTACAGTACGCCAAATTCAACAGGGGGAAGCGATTAAGTGATTGGATGACAATTCGCTGCAGAGAGAGGGAGGCCTCTTTGTTGGCAGCCGCAGGCCTGAGAGGAATGTCAAGTGTTGGCTGAAGACTTTGGGAAGGAAAACTTATTTCTGGGATGAAGGAAGGCAACCATTTGAGCTCTTGTTGGGGGGTGTTTTGGCACCTGATTTGATGGATAATAAAAGGTGTAAAACCTTATGTTTTCTCTCACTTAGAAAGAGAGTAGACTAGACTTAATTGTGCGTGCGTGTGTGCACATGTGTGTGTTTATGTGTGTGTGTGTGTGCAATTTGTTTGTTTGTAACTTGTTTGGAAGAGGGTGCCAAATCCCTTGGAGTTGGAGTTACAGACCATTGCATGATATCTAATGTGGGTCGTCTGGTAGAGGAAGAAGCACTGTTAACTGTTGAGTCATCTCTCTGGCCCCCAGATTTTATACTAAATGTATTTTTTTACTTATTTATTATTTGTATGTGTGTGTATATGAGTGTGGGCACATGTGGTGATCAGAAGATAACTTACTGAGGTCTGTTTTCTCTTATCCTCCATGTAAGTACTGGGAATCTAACTCAGGTTGTCAGTTTTAATGGTAACTTGTCAGAAAGTTTCAAACCTTTAGTTCCTAAACTGTTAGTCTCCCCTTTCCCTCACCTCTCAACTCTTCTGTCACTTCCTTTTTCATTTCCTCCCACCCTCATCTTCCTCTTTCTTTTTCTAACCCCTTCTTCTCACCTCCTGTAAACATCTCATTTTGTTTACTTGCCTACTACATTTCAAGTTTGTTGGGCATGCATATTACAGTTCCTTACCTTCCCATTCTTTATTGGCCTTTTTAAGAGAGTATTTTGCATATAGTTTTTCTGAATAAATATTTGCTAAGTTGACATGCATATGGATACACCTATTAGCCAGCCATGATCATTCTTCTTGTTAAAACACTTGGGAACAGCCATTGCCTCGGCTGTCAAGGGAAGGGAAAAGTTAAACAGAACTACCCAGCTGTAACAACAATGAGCCATGACAGTTACTAGTAAGACAAGTTATGCAAAAAGGTTTAATAATTGGCACTCTCGTGTTAGCAGTTATCAATAGCTGTCTGATTGATTTCCAGTCAACAGGAGGGAAAGCAAGCCTGGTACTGGAAACCTAGCCATCTTCCCAGGGCTAGTAAGGTAGAAAAGATTAGAAAATAATCTTTGCTAAACCAGCCTAATTCCTTACTACATTCTAATCTTATCCATATACCCACAGATAAGTGTAGCTATCAACCCTCATTTAAGAAGCATCTCTTTGTAGCAAATGGAGCAAATGGAGACCATTACAGAAAACCACAAATGAACACATGCAGCAGTCAAGAGATCGTGAGGAGCCCTGCCCTAAGGGTTACATCTATCTCACAGCTCCTGCATCTATGGCTTAGGGAAATCTCAGAAGAGGGGGCAGAAAGATTCTAAGAGGTAGAACAGCAGAAGGTCTGCTATGAAGTAGTCTGTCCTAGAAATCACTGTTTAAACAAGACCAGAAAAATGGCAATATTGATGGACATATTACTGTGTAAAGGGAAAATTTTTGAGGCATCCCATCACTAGACAAAAAACAATAGGCAATTAATTGTTCCTGGGAAATAGACAATCAACATCCCAAGGATAAAACCCCTTATTGGTTGTCCAACATAGTCATCAGCCTGGAAACTATATATGTACATACACAAAAAAATAAAAATAGATTCAGCAGGTCATACACACGTTACACACACACACACACACACACACACACACACACACATGCACGCACGCACGCATGCACAAACACAATAATAATGGTAATGAAAATAGACTAACAATTTGGGCAGGCATGAGAAGGGCTCAAAAGAGGGTTTCTGGGATTGGCTGGAGAGAGGAAAGGAGGGGAAAGGTGATGTAACTGTATTTCAATTAAAAACACATTTTTATAAAAGGCCATTGCCTCTAGCCATTGCATTTGTTGGTATTATTTCATGACTGTTTTTTCCATTCTCTGGAAAATGTCACTGAGATCTGTTACGTAAGGCTGAGAATAAAGTATTTCTCTCACAAGATCAGAATATATTTTAATTAATTTATTTAACAAAATTACTCATTGAGATAGGTTCTCACTATGTAGCCCAGACTGGCCTTGATCTCTCCACCCCAACCACAGCCTCAGAAAATTTGAGGTTACAAAGATGTGCCACCATGCCTAGCTTTATTCTTTCCTTCATTTTCCTTTTCTTCTGTGTTTTTTTAAAAATTTTATGTGAGGTTCATTTGTCTGTGTTTCAAAGAAATGCAATAATTAATTTTAGTAAGACATAGCCAGCCTATCAGTAACTTTAATATAATATAGGTCTTTCTTACATATTTATTAGAGCAACAATTTTTCTTTCTTGAGCAATGACTGTCTAGGCTAGATTTGCTTTGTTTTTATTGGCACTGAGATGAAATGTTCTCCTTTAATTAGGGAAGGAGTTGGGTGGGGTAGGGCCGTTGTAGGGGTGAGGGAGCCAGCCTTGGCTCGAGGAGATCGTTTTGGTGCCAGTTGGTAGAAACTTGAGCAGCTTCAGTTCTTTCCAATACGATTGCGTAGTGAAGAGAAAAATGTCTAAACTAGGTAGCTGAGAGATATTTTCTCTCACACCATATAATAAAGCAAACAAGACAAGAAGACTTCAAGAAGCATTTTGCCGTTTACCCGAGGACAGGGCACATATTTAAAAGGTTTAAACGTACCCATGGGAATCCGCTGAAACTTAGAGGATCTTTAAAAAATGTACCACATGGGTCTGATCTCATGCATTTTCAGATACAAAAGTACTCAAGCTTCCAGAGAGATTCAAGACGGCATCATTTATTAGACAAAAGACCTTTGCTCTAAGCTGGGAGCATTCTCTGCATCTATAGCCAATAAATGGATAGCGATTGCCCCTCCTGTACTTGTCCTTCGTGTGAATCTCTCTCAATGCAGGCACGTGTCTGCAGATTTGATACTTCTCCAAAAAGGCATTTTGGTCTCTTTTGAACTCCTGGCCATACATATCATAAATGCTCTTTTTATTTTTTGAATTTGTTTGGGGCTGGACCACCCCAGGGAAACACTCACATCATCCCAGCTTTGTACCCACCCTGCATGTGTTCAGCATTCTCATAGGTCACTGTAACACGCTGAATGCTTCTGATTCTTAGCAAGCAAATTTGCCTGGGACCTTGGCATCTGATAGTTTATTGCATTAACGTGTTATGTTAGGAGGCCTGCATAGGTTAGCTGTGGGAAAATGTCATAGTGCTGTGTTTCTGTCTCCAACAGTGTGCAAATTACCCTGTTTATGTCTGCTAAATTTTCTGAAGCTTTCGGTGTGGTTTTTATATGTGTGTGGGGAGGGGAGCAAAAGTGTCTATACCACTTAGATTCCACATTGCTAATATAATGTTCTTACACCTCGTTTTCTTCTTGGACACATCTCTGAAATAGATTTTCTAACTTCTTTGCAGTTAAATGTGACTACTTCATTGAGTTCTGTCCAATAGTGTTGGGTTAGAGACATCTGATCACTCTTTATACTAGACTTTATGACTCATGAAATCTATTTCAACTAACATTCTTGGATACAGGATAGTTTTGATGTCTTCTTCCTCTCCATCCTCATCCCCAGGAAATCATGATTGTCACAACTGAGAGATGGCTATTGGGATCTAATTAGTGCAGACCAGGATTACTGCTAAATAACCCATAATGCAAATAAAAAGTGATCCAGCCCAAAATATGGGTACTAGTCCTCATTCTGCTGGTCCATCATCACCACAGTGAAGCTGAGTAAAGAAGCCAATCAGAGGTTGCAGCAGCGTTTCAAGGGAGGCTAGTTTGCCATCCCCTGGGGCTTTATTCCTGCCGTGATTTACCTGGGATTTTCAAGGGGTACAGCTCCTGGAATGCCTGAACTGTCAGTTTTAAGCCTACTTTGGGGATAAAGGACTGTTTGGTCATCTGGATTTGGACACAACCCAACATGGAAGGTGTGTACTCCAGCTGGATAAGAAAGGAGATGTCATTTCAGCACATCTGTGGTGGAGCCAGTACTGACTTATGATAGACTATCAAAATAAATATTTTTAACAACAACAAAAGAAATAGAGCTTCCATACGCTATGTATGGATAGATGCGTGAAAGAGGAGATTTAACGGGGATTGGCTCACACGGTTCTAGACTGAGAAGTCTCACAAGTACTATCTGTTATATGGGGACTCAGCAATTCTGGATATGATTCAGCCCAGTTTCTGAATACTCAAGAATCAGAAGAGCTCTGTGACACTGAGAATGAGGAAACACTGAGAAAGCAGTCAGCAGGAGGTGGGTGACTCAACTCATGGAGGGAAGGGGAGAAAAAGAGAAAAGCACAACGAGAGGTAGTAGAGAGAGGGAAGGAGTGAAGGAGGGAGAGAGGGAGGGAGTGAAGGAGGGAGAGAGGGAGGGAGAGAAGGAGGGAGAGAGGGAGGGAGTGAAGGAGTGAGAAAGGGAGGGAAGGAAGGAGGAATACATTTGCATTTTCACTAGTTTGTCTTATTTGAGCCCTCAACAGTTGTATGATGACCACCCACACGGATGAGGGTGGATCTTGTTTCCTAGGCCTACCAATTCAAGTGCTAATCTTTCCCAGAATCATCCTCATAGACACACCCAGAAATACTGTTTTACCAGCTGTTTGAGAATCCTTTAACCCAGTCAAGTTGACATATAAAATTAGTCATCACAAATACTGAAGTTGAAAAATGCTGCTTCAAACACTTCCTCTGTCTGCTGCCTGGACTCAAAACGTCCACAAGAGAATTCTGAGAACCTAAAGTTGGCTGAGTCACTAGGTGGAAGGTTCCTGGAACTCTTAACCTCTGCACAGTGGTTTTTTTTTTGTTTGTTTGTTTTTTGTTTTTTTTTTTGTTTTTTTTTTAAGGAACGCAGGCTGGCCTATGTCTTTTAAAAAGAGTTTTTTTCTATGTTAAGATACTCAAATTTGAGAGCTATTTACAAGCCATTAAGAAATTAATAACGACAAATAGAAACTCAGTTCTTGGGTAATTTACTTAATCTATCTCATTTTCTTCTACTACTAATCAAAATGCTACTCTCCCTACCTCTGGGTTGTATAAGCATTGAGTGAATTTGCATATACATAAAGCTTAGAATGATACTGATCTAACTGCATAGTTATTTAGCTACAAAATGTCTTTGTTTGGCCATACATGTTTACAGTGAACTGAAAGCCACTTAAAGAACACTGAGGTCTGTGTTCAGGCCATGGAATTAGTTATATTACAGATACTAGCTCAAGAGATCCCTCTGAAGTACTGTTACTATTCTAGCTGAATTTTCTCTGCTACTTCAGTGTAAGGCAGAGATTTGAGTACGTTTTATCTCCTAAACTAATGCCTTTTCTATCATTTCATTACAGTTCAGAGGCAGAGAACTCTCTGCATTCAAGGGCAGCCTGGTCTATATAGTGAATTTCAGGACAGTCAAGGCTATGTAAAGAGACCCTGTATCAGGAAAAGAAAGGAAGGAAGGAAGGAAGGAAGGAAGGAAGGAAGGAAGGAAGGAAGGAAGGAAGGAAG